>NW_027011248.1:0-25235 GCF_036934945.1 Oncorhynchus masou masou | reverse complement strand
CACCGAGACAGACACAGACACCGAGACAGACACAGACACTGAGACAGACACAGACACCGAGACAGACACAGACACCGAGACAGACACAGACACCGAGACAGACACAGACACCGAGACAGACACAGACACCGAGGACAGACACAGACACCGAGACAGACACAGACACCAGACAGACACAGACACCGAGACAGACAGACACCCAGACAGACAGACACCGAGACAGACAACGAGACAGACACAGACACCGAGCCGGACAGACAGACAGACAGACAGACAGACACCCAGACAGACAGACAGACAGACACCGAGACAGACAGACAGACACCGAGACAGACAGACAGACACCGAGACAGACAGACAGACACCGAGACAGACAGACAGACAGACAGACACCGAGACAGACAGACAGACACCGAGACAGACAGACAGACAGACACCGAGACAGACACCGAGACAGACACCGAGACAGACACCGAGACAGACACCGAGACAGACACCGAGACAGACACCCGAGACAGACACCGAGACAGACACCGAGACAGACACCGAGACAGACACCGAGACAGACACCGAGACAGACACCGAGACAGACACCGAGACAGACACCGAGACAGACACCGAGACAGACACCGAGACAGACACCGAGACAGACACCGAGACAGACACCGAGACAGACACCGAGACAGACACCGAGACAGACACAGACACCGAGACAGACACAGACACCGAGACAGACACCGAGACAGACACCGAGACAGACACAGACACCGAGACAGACACAGACACCGAGACAGACACCGAGACAGACACAGACACAGAGACAGACACAGACACCGAGACAGACACAGACACCGAGACAGACACAGACACCGAGACAGACACAGACACCGAGACAGACACAGACACCGAGACAGACAGACAGACAGACACAGACACCGAGCCGGACAGACAGACAGACAGACACAGACACCCAGACAGACAGACAGACAGACACCGAGACAGACAGACACCGAGACAGACAGACAGACAGACAGACAGACACCGAGACAGACAGACAGACAGACAGACAGACACCGAGACAGACAGACACCGAGACAGACAGACAGACACCGAGACAGACAGACAGACAGACAGACAGACAGACAGACAGACACCGAGACAGACAGACAGACAGACACCGAGACAGACAGACAGACAGACAGACAGACAGACAGACAGACAGACAGACAGACAGACAGACAGACAGACACCGAGACAGACAGACACCGAGACAGACAGACAGACAGACAGACAGACAGACAGACAGACAGACAGACACCCAGACAGACAGACACCCAGACAGACAGACAGACAGACACCGACAGACAGACAGACAGACAGACAGACACCGACAGACAGACAGACAGACAGACAGACAGACAGACAGACACCGAGACAGACAGACAGACAGACACCGACAGACAGACAGACAGACAGACACCGAGACAGACAGACAGACAGACAGACACCGAGACAGACAGACAGACAGACAGACACCGAGACAGACAGACACCGAGACAGACAGACACCGAGACAGACACCGAGACAGACACCGAGACAGACACCGAGACAGACACCGAGACAGACACCGAGACACCGAGACAGACAGACAGACACCGAGACAGACAGACAGACACCGAGACAGACAGACAGACACCGAGACAGACAGACAGACACCGAGACAGACAGACACCGAGACAGACAGACACCGAGACAGACAGACACCGAGACAGACAGACACCGAGACAGACAGACACCGAGACAGACAGACACCGAGACAGACACCGAGACAGACAGACACCGAGACAGACACCGAGACAGACACAGACACCGAGACAGACACAGACACCGAGACAGACACAGACACCGAGACAGACAGACAGACAGACACAGACACCGAGCCGGACAGACAGACAGACAGACACAGACACCCAGACAGACAGACAGACAGACACCGAGACAGACAGACACCGAGACAGACAGACACCGAGACAGACAGACACCCAGACAGACAGACAGACAGACAGACAGACAGACAGACAGACAGACAGACACCGAGACAGACAGACAGACAGACAGACAGACAGACAGACAGAACAGACACCGAGACAGACAGACAGACAGACAGACAGACAGACAGACAGACGAACAGACGGGAGACAGACAGACACCGAGACAGACAGACAGACAGACACCGAGACAGACAGACACCGAGACAGACAGACAGACACCCAGACAGACAGACAGACAGACAGACACCGACAGACAGACAGACAGACAGACAGACAGACACCGAGACAGACAGACAGACAGACAGACAGACACCGAGACAGACAGACAGACAGACACCGACAGACAGACAGACAGACAGACAGACACCGAGACAGACAGACACCGAGACAGACAGACAGACAGACACCGAGACAGACAGACAGACAGACAGACAGACAGACAGACAGACAGACAGACAGACAGACAGACACCGAGACAGACAGACAGACAGACAGACAGACAGACAGACAGACAGACAGACAGACAGACAGACAGACAGACAGACAGACAGACAGACACCGAGACAGACAGACACCGAGACAGACAGACAGACACCCAGACAGACAGACAGACAGACACCGACAGACAGACAGACAGACACCGACAGACACCGACAGACAGACAGACAGACACCGACAGACACCGAGACAGACAGACAGACAGACACCGACAGACAGACAGACAGACAGACACCGAGACAGACAGACACCGAGACAGACAGACACCGAGACAGACAGACACCGAGACAGACAGACACCGAGACAGACACCGAGACAGACACCGAGACAGACACCGAGACAGACACCGAGACAGACACCGAGACAGACACCGAGACAGACACCGAGACAGACACCGAGACAGACACCGAGACAGACACCGAGACAGACACCGAGACACACCGAGACAGACACCGAGACAGACACCGAGAGACAGAGACAAACAGACAGACAGACACCGAGACAGACAGACAGACAAGACAGACAGACAGACACCGAGACAGACAGACAGACAGACACGAGACAGACACCGAGACAGACACCGAGACAGACACCGAGACAGACAGACAGACACACCGAGACAGACAGACAGACACCGAGACAGACAGACAGACACCGAGACAGACACCCGAGACAGACAGACAGACACCGAGACAGACAGACAGACACCGAGACAGACAGACAGACACCGAGACAGACAGACAGACACAGACAGACACCGAGACAGACAGACAGACACCGAGACAGACACGAGACAGACACCGAGACAGACACCGAGACAGACACCGAGACAGACACCGAGAGACAGACAGACCGAGACAGACACCGAGACAGACACCGAGACAGACACCGAGACAGACACCGAGACAGACACCGAGACAGACACCGAGACAGACACCGAGACAGACACCGAGACAGACAGAGACAAACAGACACCGAGACAGACACCGAGACAGACACCGAGACAGACACCGAGACAGACAGAGACAGACAGAGACAGACAGAGACAAACAGAGACAAACAGACAGACAGACAGACAGACAGACACAAAGACACCGAGACAGACCGAGACAGACAGACAGACAGACAGACAGACAGACAGACAGACACAGACCGAGAGACCGAGACAGACCGAGAGACCGAGACAGACAGACAGACCGAGACAGACAAACAGACCGAGACAGACAGAGAGACCGAGACAGACCGAGAGACCGAGACAGACCGAGACAGACAGACAGAGACCGAGACAGACAGACAGACAGGAGACCGAGACAGACAGACAGACAGACAGACAGACAGACAGAGAGACCGAGACAGACAGACAGATAGACAGACCGAGACAGAGAGACCGAGACAGACAGACAGACAGACGCAGACCGAGAGACAGACAGAGACAGACAGACGAGACCGAGAGACAGACAGAGAAACAGAGAGAGAGAGAGAGAAACAGAGAGAGAGAAAGAGAGAGAGAGAAACAGAGAGAGAGAAGAGAGAGAGAAAGAGAGAGAGAGAGAGAGAAGGAGAAAACAGAGAGAAACAGAGAAAGAGAAGAGAGAGAAACGAGAGAGAGAGAGACAGAGAAAGAGAGAGGAGACAGAGAAAGAGAGACAGAGAAAGAGAGAAAGAGAGACAGAGAAAGAGAGAAAGAGAGACAGAGAAAGAGAGAAAGAGAGACAGAGAAAGAGAGACAGAGAAAGAGAGAAAGAGAGAGAGAAAGAAAGAGAGAGAGAGAGAAAAGAGGAGAGAGACAGAGAAAGAGAGAGAGAAAGAGAAAGAGGAGGAGAAAGGACAGAGAAAGAGACAGAAAGAGACAGAAAGAGAGAAAGAGACAGAGAAAGAGAGAGAGAGAAGAAGAAAGAAAAGAGAGAAACAGAGAGACAGAGAGAAACAGCGAGAAACAGCGAGAAACAGCGAGAAACAGCGAGAAACAGCGAGAAAACAGCGAGAAACAGCGAGAAACAGAGAGAGAAACAGAGATAGAGAGAAAGGAAACATGGCAGTTTAGCTATCATACTGTTTTACTTGTACTTGAGAATAATAATTGCAATACTATTGCATAATATTACAAAGTAATTCCCAATAAAATTGGGATTCACATTATAGTATTAAATGAATATGACTCAAATAAATTCAATTTGAGAGTATGTATGTAACTGGAACTATACTCACACAGGTTCAACTTCTGTCGACTCCTGAGACCCACCAAAAGAAACATTTCATTTCAGACTAATTTAATATTCTCTGAATTCAGGCCAATGATGTAGAATTAATATTTATCATCAAGACAACCCTAATAAAACTAAACATGAGTTATACTAATCTTAGATGATTTGAAACAGAATTTAGAGACTGTTCATTAAGCCATCTTAAATGAGTTCCAGGCAGTGGAAAGTAAATCATTAAAATGGACAGTTTATAAACTACTTATACATCCTTTATAAATCAAGTTTAAAAGTAGAACTACTAACTCGAGTCTGTGTCCTTGTTGTCTTTCCGGATCGCAAATGTTTTCCTCTTTCTGGGTTTGGCTCCTAGTAACAAACCCAAGAAGTATGTGAGAAATGTCTGATAGATTTCTTCAATTTTATTAGACAAATATGACAACTCCAAACCAAAAAGAAAATCGGATAAATCAAATCCCTTTATGAAACACTTATACTTCTTTAGATGTTCTGCAGCAGAGCTGGAAAATGGCCAGACAACTTAAAACGTTTAGCCTTAAAATGTTCCCACACATTTATGTGTGAGAAATATCAAGTCTGACTTTCATGAAATTTCACACTGTTTTCTGTTGGTCTGTTTTTTTCCACTGAGGAGAGAATAAACTATAGAAAATAAGGGCACAAGCGCGGCGTGTGTGTGTGTGTGTGTGTGTGTGTGTGTGTGTGTGTGTGTGTGTGTGTGAGAGAGACTTACCTTCAGTGGCGATGGCAGTGTTGCATTCTTCAAACTCAATAGGACCTGATAATACAGAAAACACTCATTTAGGTTCATTTGCTGGCAGTGCCCTAAACGCATTGCACACACACAACCTATCATCACACACACGGCTTGGCAGGAACAGAGGGTCCAGCTTGGCACACACACACGTTAAACTAAGTGGTCTCTGCTGAACCCAGAGGGCAGACAGGGTCAATGGCAGAGTCAACACAGTGTCTGGTAGCCATCAGCAAGATGTGACTCTATCCTGAACCAGGGAAAATACTACAGCACATAAGATACACTGTAGTGCAGCACACACACACACACTACAGCATGTTCCACACACACACTATTCCTCAGTCACTTCCTCTCACACACACACACACTACAGCATGTTCCACACAAACTATTCCTCAGTCACTTCCTCTCTCTCACACACTACAGCATGTTCCACACGCACACTATTCCTCAGTCACTTCCTCTCTCTCACACACTACAGCATGTTCCACACACACACTATTCCTCAGTCACTTCCTCTCTCACACACACACACCACAGCATGTTCCACACACACTATTCCTCAGTCACTTCCTCTCTCTCCTCTCTCACACACACACACCAGCATGTTCCCACACAAACTGTCTCTCTCTCTCTCTCACACACACACACACTACAGCATGTTCCACACACACACTATTCCTCAGTCACTTCCTCTCTCACACACACTACAGCATGTTCCACACACACACTATTCCTCAGTCACTTCCTCTCTCTCTCACACACTACAGCATGTTCCACACACACTATTCCTCAGTCACTTCCTCTCGCTCACACACACTACAGCATGTTCCACACACACACTATTCCTCAGTCACTTCTCTCTCTCACACACTACAGCATGTTCCACACACACACTATTCCTCAGTCACTTCTCTCTCTCACACACTACAGCATGTTCCACACACACACTATTCCTCAGTCACTTCCTCTCTCTCACACACTACAGCATGTTCCACACACACACTATTCCTCAGTCACTTCCTCTCTCTCTCACACTACAGCATGTTCCACACACACACTATTCCTCAGTCACTTCCTCTCTCTCACACACTACAGCATGTTCCACACACACACTATTCCTCAGTCACTTCCTCTCTCTCACACACTACAGCATGTTCCACACACACACTATTCCTCAGTCACTTCCTCTCTCTCTCACACACTACAGCATGTTCCACACACACACTATTCCTCAGTCACTTCCTCTCTCTCTCACACACTACAGCATGTTCCACACACAAACTATTCCTCAGTCACTTCCTCTCTCTCACACATTACAGCATGTTCCACACACACACTATTCCTCAGTCACTTCCTCTCTCTCACACTACAGCATGTTCCACACACAAACTATTCCTCAGTCACTTCCTCTCTCTCACACTACAGCATGTTCCACACACACTATTCCTCAGTCACTTCCTCTCTCCCTCACACACTACAGCATGTTCCACACACACACTATTCCTCAGTCACTTCCTCTCTCTCTCACACACTACAGCATGTTCCACACACACTATTCCTCAGTCACTCCTCTCTCTCTCACACACTACAGCATGTTCCACACACACACTATTCCTCAGTCACTTCCTCTCTCTCTCACACACTACAGCATGTTCCACACACACACTATTCTCAGTCACTTCCTCTCTCACACACACTACAGCATGTTCCACACACAAACTATTCCTCAGTCACTTCCTCTCTCCCTCTCTCACACACACACCAGCATGTTCCACACACAAACTGTCTCTCTCTCTCACACACACACACACACTACAGCATGTTCCCCACAAACTATTCCTCAGTCACTTCCTCTCTCACACACACACTACAGCATGTTCCACACACAAACTATTCCTCAGTCACTTCCTCTCTCACACATGCACACTACAGCATGTTCCACACACAAACTATTCCTCAGTCACTTCCTCTCTCACACACACACTACAGCATGTTCCACACACAAACTATTCCTCAGTCACTTCTCTCTCACACACACACACTACAAGCATGTTCCACACACAAACTATTCCTCAGTCACTTCCTCTCTCCCTCTCTCACACACACACACCAGCATGTTCCACACACAAACTGTCTCACACACACACACACACACACACACACTACAGCATGTTCCCCACACAAACTATTCCTCAGTCACTTCCTTCTCTCACACACACACACTACAGCATGTTCCACACACAAACTATTCCTCAGTCACTTCCTCTCTCACACACACACTACAGCATGTTCCACACACAAACTATTCCTCAGTCACTTCCTCTCTCACACACACACACTACAAGCATGTTCCACACACACACTATTCCTCAGTCACTTCCTCTCTCACACACACACTACAGCATGTTCCACACACACACTATTCCTCAGTCACTTCCTCTCTCTCACACACTACAGCATGTTCCACACACACAGTATTCCTCAGTCACTTTTCCTCTCACACACACACTACAGCATGTTCCACACACACACTATTCCTCAGTCACTTCCTCTCTCACACACACACTACAAGCATGTTCCACACACACACTATTCCTCAGTCACTTCCTCTCTCTCACACACACTACAAGCATGTTCCACACACAAGCTATTCCTCAGTCACTTCCTCTCACACACACACACACACTACAGCATGTTCCACACACAAACTATTCCTCAGTCACTTCTCTCTCTCTCACATACACTTTCTCATGGACGGACACAGATCACAGAGACAGAATTTAAGTTCTACATAGGCCTACTGTAAACCTGCACAACAGAGACCAAACCGCTCTAAAACAACCAATCAAATAAATGGCACCTGGCATTCAAACTATGCCAGATGGGCAGACAGAACCCACTGACCTGACCTGCCCTTCAGTACACAGAATGGCTCATAAGGCCACACACACACACACACACACACACACACACAAGGCTACACTACACTCTGAGTAAACACACACTGAGTAAAACACACACACACACACACACACACACACACACACACGCTACACTACACTCTGAGTAAACACACAGAGCTTGTGAGCTGGTGCCATCTCAATCTTTCCAACAATGATAATGCATAATGATAATTTAATAAATAGATATGTTTTAAAAACAAGAAATTGCCAAATCTGCTGGGAGGAATGCCCTTGGTCTAATCTGGAGCCGAAAGCAGACACTGATTTTCACAAGAACAAACACAATTATTTATATAGAAATTGAGAAAGAACCTAAAGAAAACAACAAAGATCATGCTTAATTTAATGTTCATCAATTCTACATATTTACCTCGGAGCTCTTGCACTTGGAATGCCTCGCTTCAGCGTCTGGAAGAACACATTAACGAGGGGTTTTCATAGGGATGGATATGCATTATCACAGACACGCAAACACACACACATATATACAAACACGCTACTGAAAGAGCAGCGGAAAAACCAAGAGCAACACTCAGGATGAATATACGTGTCAATCAATGGTTAGAAAAGCCATTGTCTCATGGCTATTATAAGTAAAGATAGGAGAAGATGATGAGGTGAAATTATGACTTTCACTTTGTTTTAAGTGAAAACATAAAAATAGAGGAATAAATCAATGAGTAATAAATCAATTCCTCTGAATACACGGTTAGAGTGGTATTGTCTATAAAATACATGGAATTAATATTATTTTGTTAACTACGTTATTTATTCTGTCTGTTGATATAGAAAGCTAGGGGTTCTGTGAATACACAGCCTCTTCATCACAACACAGATCTGTTCAAGTTCCCTTTTGACGTTTATCTTCTTAAAGCTAATGCATGACCAGAGGCTGCACGACCAGAGACCGACGTCTCCCTCCATGGCAGACCATGGAGGAAGGGGAGGAAGGGTAGGCCCCAGCCTCGGGCAAGATTTTATTTCCTTGGCACTAAAATGTGCCGGCCTGAAAAACAAGCTAATGATATGTTAGTGCAGTGTATATGGCAGCAGCAGTTGGATGCAATCTTCACCAGAGAATGTCAGTTGTGGGCATAATGCATCGTTCGACATGTGCAGCGCTTGGAGAAGCTCAGGGGGCCGGTAAGTCACGAGAGGCATGTATCAGTGGCGTCGAAAACACACCAAGTGACGTCGATAAAATTGTTACACCAAGTGACGTCGATAAAGTACACCAAGTGACGCCGATAAAGTACATGATGACGTCGATAGTACACCAAGTGACGTGATAAAGTACACCAAGACGTCGATAAGTACACCCAAGCGACGCCGATAAAGTACACCAAGTGACGTCGATAAAGTACACCAAGTGACGTCGATAAAGTACACCAAGCGACGTCGATAAAGTACACCAAGCGACGTCGATAAGTACACCAAGTACGATCGATAAAATTACTTAAAAGTGATTTGCCGATAAAGTACACCAAGTGACGTCGAGTACCAAGTAGCGTCGATAAAGTACCAAGGACGTCGATAAAGCACACCAAGTGACGCGATAAAGTACACCAAGCGTCGATAAAAAAATTACACCAAGTAGCGTCACCAAGTGACGTCAAAAAAGTACACCAGTAGCGTCAAGTACCAAGTGGCGTCAAAAAAGTACACCAAGGGCGCAAAAAAGTACGCAGTGGCGTCAAAAGTACGCCAGTGGCGTCAAAAAGTACGCCAAAGTACACCAAGTGACGTCAAAAAATTATACCATGTGACGCTCGATAATACTATGACGTCGATAAAGTACACCAAGGACGTCGATAAAGTATACCAAGCGATTGTCGATAGTACACCAAGTGACGTCGATAAAGTACACCAAGTGACGTCGATAAAGTACCCAGAAGGACGTCGATAAAGTACATACGTCCAATCTACTCTTACAATATCAGGCCCTCTCGGTTAGCTTTTCACCGCGGCGTAACACACACTGATGTGACTGCTGTTTGTGTGCGCGTGTTCTCGTTCCAATTAAAAAAGAATTCCACGCTCATCAATAACTAGTTCACGAGAGAACGAGATCGAGCGAGAGAGACCTGCCACTGCTCCATCCTAATCACACAGTTAACTATGCCTGCTTGTTGTCCAAGCTAAGTGAAGAGGGAACCATAACCTCCTACAGTAATCAGCAGTTACTGGTGTTGCTAAATACCCATAATCACCAATTCTAACACCATAATAATAAACCTATTTGAATAATAATGTCTGAAGACCATAGTTAGCTCCTCCACATGAAAACTGACCAAAACGGACAACTAAAATGTAAGCACAGGGCAGGAACCTTTCGCTGACAGCATCCCACATCTGACAATATTTACACACTGACTACAGCAAAAAACCTACACCAGACATGCCAATCTTACCTACATCTGCACTGTTGGCATTAGGATCTGTTTAAACATTTCATAAACAGACAGATGACTGTTTATGTAGAGGTTCTTTTTATCTTATTCCTCTCTCTGTGAGGGAAGCATACAGTCACGCATGAGCGGAGGATGGCTTTTTAAATTGCATATGCTTCACATGGAGCTCGGAGCGGGAAAGAGAGAGGAAGAGGGAGAGGGCGGAGGGGTTTGCGTGTCTGGCTCGCTGCCAGTTGACAGCTCAGCTGGATATCAGTGAACACTACGAACCCCCTGCCTAGCAGCGTGTCACTTTGAGACTGTTTCTATGGTAGAAAGTTTATTCAACCTCTCCTCTCTCTAAAGGCACAGGATCGGCCATCCGTTCAGCTATTTCATCAAGGGACAGGCAGGTTATTGTTATGACACGGCCAAGCCGCGGTGAGATCTCTAATGAACAGCTTGATACGGGGAGGAATTCTACAACTGCTTTCAGCCCTCAATTAATTCTGCTGTCAAAACAAATGAAGGCCGGCGCTGTTCAGACGCCCCATCTGGACACAGGGGTCAGGGTCACCGTTTGTATACACACAAACACACCTTTTGTGTTGCCTACCTGATGTGATGGGCTGCAAGCTAAGGGAAAGCCACAATGGAAAACACTATATATATTGTAAGATTTCTCTTGCTTACCGTAGCATGTCATAGTTTACACAGAGTCACTGTTGAGCTCTTGATCCCAAAGAGCTCGCTTCTGGCTGCCCTGTTCAGTCTGTAGCCTAAACACAGCAAAGAGTGTGTTTTGTGTGTGTATGCATGCGCGTCAGTGTGTATGCATGTGCGTCAGTGTGTATGCATGCGCGTCAGTGTGTATGCATGCGCGTCAGTGTGTATGCATGCGCGTCAGTGTGTATAGCAAAGCCGCCCTGACCTGTACTGGCCTGCATGGTGTCACATGCTAACTGGAATGTCCGGCCTGACCTGCCTACCTTTACAGCAGATTACAGCTACCGAGTCTGATGGCCTTCTACCACCTTTTGTTACTGCTCTCTCATTGGCTAAATCTCTCTTATAGGCCTGTCCCCATCTTAAAAGACAAGAAGTCACTTTAAAAGTTACCCTAAGTAACCACTCATACAGGGTCAGATTCAGGCATATTGAAGGAGTAGGTACAGTGGGGCAAAAATGTATTTAGTCAGCCACCAATTGTGCAAGTTCTCCCACTTAAAAAGATGAGGCCTGTACTTTTCATCATAGGTACACTTCAACTATGACAGACAAAATGAGGACAAAAATCAGAGAAAAATCACACCAGGATTTTTTAATTAATTTATTTGCAAATTATGGTGGAAAATAAGTATTTGGTCACCTACAAACAAGCAAATTCTGGCTCTCACAGACCTGTAACTTCTTCTTTAGAGAGGCTCCTCTGTCTCCACTCGTTACCTGTATTAATTGTACCTGTTTGAACTTGTTATCAGTATAAAAGACACCTGTCCAAAAGCCCTCAAACAGTCACACTCCAAACTCCACTATGGCCAAGACCAAAGAGCTGTCAATGGACACCAGAAAAAAATTGTAGACCTTCACCAGGCTGGGAAGACTGAATCTGCAAAGGTAAGCAACTTGGTTTGAAAAAATCAACTGTGGGGAGCAAATATTAGGAAATGGAAAACATACAAGACCACTGATAATCTCCCTTGATCTGGGGCTCCGCAAAATGATCAGAAGAACGGTGAGCAAAAATCCCAGAACCACACGGGGGGGACCTAATGAATGACCTGCAGAAAGCTGGGACCAAAGTAACAAAGCCATCAGTAACACACTACGCCGCCAGGGACTCAAATCCTGCAGTGCCAGACGTGTCCCCCTGCTTAAGCCAGTACATGTCCAGGCCCGTCTGAAGTTTGCTAGAGCATTTGGATGATCCAGAAGAAGATTGGGAGAATATGGTCAGATAAAACCAAAATACAACTTTTTGGTAAAACTCAACTCGTCGTGTTTGGAGGACAAAGAATGCTGAGTTGCATCCAAAGAACACCAAACCTACTGTGAAGCATGGTGGTGGAAACATCATGGTTTGGGGCTGTTTTTCTGCAAAGGGACCAGGACGACTGATCCGTGTGAAGGAAAGAATGAATGGGGCCATGTATCGTGAGATTTTGAAAAAATCCTTCCATCAGCAAGGGCATTGAAGATGAAACATGGCTGGGTCTTTCGGCATGACAATGATCCCAAACATACCGCCCGGGCAAAGAAGGAGTGGCTTTGTAGGAAGCATTTCAAGGTCCTGGGTGGCTAGCCAGTCTCAGATCTCAACCCCATAGAAAATCTTTGGAGGGAGTTGAAAGTCTGTGTTGCCCAGCAACAGCCCCAAAAACATCACTGCTCTAGAGGATATCTGCAATGAGAATTGGCCAAAAATACCAGCAACAGTGTGTGAAAACCTTGTGAAGACTTACAGAAAACGTTTGACCTCTGTTATATACCCTTTGATGGCAATGACAAAGTATTGAGATAAACTTTTGTTATTGACCAAATACTTATTTTCCACCATAATTTGCAAATAAATTCATTCAAAATCCTACAATGTGATTTACAATTACATAAGTTGCCGCTAACCACTGAAGTGCTTCACCAGTCATACACATTAGCACATGTGTAATACATTGATCTGTAGACGTGATGTGGCAGGTGTGTCTGTTCGTATGGGGAATCTTACCTGGTCTCTCTTTGCCCGTTCCTTTACTGTCAGACGGTTTCTGTATCCAAGCCCTCCACAGAGGTGTTCTCCATGTTCCTCTCAAACTCTGTACGGACCTGCAGAGGAACAACAGCAAACTGGGGTCATGAGGTGCGCTTCGTTTAACTTGGGGTTGCACTTTTGGGATGATTCCATTGGTTCCATTGTACAGGGCAAACTGCAGTAAATCAAGTGTAGCTCAAGCATTCTGACGTATTTGTCCCAGGTTTGGCATCAGTACAGTGAGGCATCAGAATGGATTAGCCTACATTAAAGAAAGAAGAACTGATGGCAGACACTTGGGAATCAGACACACTTTAACTGGTGCGCTAGGGCCCTCTCCCTTCTCTCTGGTGCTGTGGGCTGGTCTGATCACTGGGCTGGTCTGACAGTCACTGTGCTGGGCTGAGCTGCTGGGCTGAGCTGCTGGGCTGAGCTGCTGGACAGTCATTGAGTCCATTGAGGAATCACAATGTGGTAGGACCACTGGGAGGTACTTCTGTGATTAAAACATGGCGCAGTGTGTGTGTGTGTGTGTGTGTGTGTGTGTGTGTGTGTGTGTGTGTGTGAGTGACAGCTCATGTCCTTGGGGACTGCTCTCTGGGTGCCTCGTTTTTAGAATACTCAGGAGGGTTGACAAATGCAATACGGCTTTGTGCTTTTCTGTATACTCCCTCTAAAAATTTATTTAACCCTTTATTTAACTAGTTGTTGTTAAGAACAAATTCTTATTTACAATGAGCTCACCCAGAGACGCTGGCCAAGTGCGCGCCACCTATGGGACTCCCAATCACAGCCGGTTGTGATACTGCCTGGAATTAAATTCAGGGTCTGCATGACGCCTCTAGCACTGAGATGCAGTGCCTTAGACCACTGCGCCACTCAGGAGCCCCAAAGGACTAGACTACTTTACTACAGAAACTATTCTCTGTACTAATGTGTCTCTAAGCCCTGTGGAGACTGGCTTACATAATGGTATGGTTTTATTGTTGTGGACAGAGCGGCCTCCTGATGCCCTCTGGGTGCTATCACGGGAAGGATGGTGTTTGTTTACTTTGGATGTTAGTGGCGTGTGTGTCAGAGTGTGAGTCTGTCGGGGGAGAGGGACCAGATAGATGACAAACAGGGACCGACTGGCAGTACCATCTCGCCAAACGATTCAGATGTGCGTGATACGCTGTTGTGTTTACAGTATGTCCACTCACTATCATAAAAACACACAGTGGCGGCTCCCCCAAACCCTCCAGCAAGGCAAGGTGCATTAGCCCCTACGCTTCACAGGGGATGGGGGTTGGGCGTGGGCTGCCGTGGCAAGGTAGAATGCTCACTCCAGCACAACCAATCTGTCAGGTGCTGCATCCTGCTGCCATGAGGGAACGTGGAGTGATGTCATCACCTGCCTGCGTGTCTCACACACACCCAGACAGACAACTGCTCCAACCCGCAGTGATTTTTTACAGATGCACAAAAACACACACACACCTGCAGTGACTCTGCTCAGCAGGTAGGCATATTGTCGTAAAGATTTTAAACCAGAATAATAATAATATTACTTTCAGTTAAATTATATACATTCTAATATAAATAAATAGAATATAATAATATATGCCATTTAGAAGATGTTTTGATCCACATTCTGCACTAAGGGTGGTCCCAGGAATCAAACCCACTATCCTGGCGTTGCAAGTACCATGCCTCACCAGCTGAGCTAAAGACAACCACATACTCCACTCAGAGGAGAATGTATTTAGATAACCTCTCTTGGCTCCATGCAGTCTCTTTACTTTCCCTCTCTCCTGTTCCTCCTCCTCCTCCCCCACCTCTTTTCCTACCTCTCTCCACCTTCTTTCATCCCTCTCTCCACCCTCTTTCATCCCTCTCTCCACCCTCTTTCATCCCTCTCATCCCTCTCTCCACCCTCTTTCATCCCTCTCTCCACCCTCTTTCATCCCTCTCTCCACCCTCTTTCATCCCTCTCTCCACCCCTTTCATCCCTCTCTCCACCCTCTTTCATCCCTCTCTCCACCCTCTTTCATCCCTCTCTCCACCCTCTTTCATCCCTCTCTCCACCCTCTTTCATCCCTCTCTCCACCCTCTTTCATCCCTCTCTCCACCCTCTTTCATCCCTCTCTCCACCCTCTTTCATCCCTCTCTCCACCCTCTTTCATCCCTCTCTCCACCCTCTTTCATCCCTCTCTCCACCCTCTTTCATCCCTCTCTCCACCCTCTTTCATCCCTCTCTCCACCCCTCTTTCATCCCTCTCTCCACCCTCTTTCATCCCTCTCTCCACCCTCTTTCATCCCTCTCTCCACCCTCTTTCATCCCTCTCTCCACCCTCTTTCATCCCTCTCTCCACCCCCTTTCATCCCTCTCTCCACCCCCTTTCATCCCTCTCTCCACCCCTTTCATACCTCTCTCCACCCCTTCTCATACTCTCTCTCCACCCCTTTCATACCTCTCTCCACCCCCTTTCATACCCCTTTCATACCTCCCTTTCATACCTCGCTCATACCTCTCTCCACCCCTTTCATACCTCTCTCCACCCTCCTGTTCCTCCTCTTTCTCCTTTCCCTCTCCTCTTCCCCCCCCCACCACCCATTTCCCCCTTCTCCAGCTCCTCGGCCTCCCGCCTCTTCCCCCGCTACTCCGCCTCCCGCCTCTTCCCCCTCTCCTCCGCCTCCCGCCTCTTCCCCCCAGTCTTCCCTGCCTCCCGCCTCTTCCCCTCTCTCCTCCGCCTCTTCCCCCTCTCCTCCGCCTCTTCCCCCTCTCCTCCGCCTCTTCCCCCTCTCCCTCCCGCCTCTTCCCCCTCTCCTCCCGCCTCCCGCCTCTTCCCCCTCTCCTCCCGCCTCTTCCCCTCTCCTCCGCCTCCCGCCTCTTCCCCCAGTCTTCCCTGCCTCCCGCCTCTTCCCCCAGTCTTCTCCTGCCTCCCGCCTCTTACCCCTCTCCTCCGCCTCTTACCCCCTCTCCTCCGCCTCTTCCCCCCAACGTCTCTTCCCACCCTAACGTCTCTTCCCCCCAGTCTTCCCTGCCTCCCCGCCTCTTCCCCCTCTCCTCCGCCTCTCCTCCGCCTCTTCCCCCTCTCCTCCGCCTCTTCCCCCTCTCCTCCGCCTCTTCCCCCTCTCCTCCGCCCCTCTTCCCCCTCTCCTCCGCCTCTTCCCCCTCTCCTCCGCAGGTCTCTCTATACCTCCTGTTCTCTTCCCTCACTCCCACGCAGGTCTCTCTCTATACCTCCTGTTCTCTTCCCTCACTGCCACGCAGGTCTCTCTATACCTCCTGTTCTCTTCCCTCACTCCCACGCAGGTCTCTCTCTATACCTCCTGTTCTCTTCCCTCACTGCCACGCAGGTCTCTCTATACCTCCTGTTCTCTTCCCTCACTCCCACGCAGGTCTCTCTCTATACCTCCTGTTCTCTTCCCTCACTCCCACGCAGGTCTCTCTCTATACTCCAGGTTCTCTTCCCTCACTCACGCAGTCTCTATACTGCATTTTCCTCACCCTACTTAAATGGCACTGAGCCTCTTCTTCCCTTACTCCGACGCAGGTCTCTCTATACCTCGTGTTCTCTTCCCTCACCACAGGTCTCTCTATACCTCCCTGTTCTCTTCCCTCACTGCCACTTGAGTCTCTCTCTACCTCCTGTTCTCTTCCCTCACTCCCACGCAGGTCTCTCTATACCTCCTGTTCTCTTCCCTCACCCCACGCAGGGAATGCTCTATACCTCCTGTTCTCTTCCCTCACTCCCATGCAGGTCTCTCATGCCCTCCTGTTCTCTTCCCCTCACTCCTACGCAGGTCTCTCTATACCTCCTGTTCTCTTCCCTCACTCCCATGCAGTCTCTATACCTCCTGTTCTCTTCCCCTCACTCCCACGCAGGTCTCTCTATACCTCCTGCCTCTCCCCCACTCCCACGCAGGTCTCTCTATACCTCCTGTTCTCTTCCCTCACTCCCACGCAGGTCTCTCTATACCTCCTGTTCTCTTCCTCACTCCCACGCAGGTCTCTCTCTATACCTCCTGTTCTCTTCAAGCCACTCCCATGCAGGTCTCTCTCTATACCTCTGTTCTCTTCCTCACTCCCACGCAGGTCTCTCTCTATACCTCCTGTTCACTTCCCTCACTCCCATGCAGGTCTCTCTCTATACCTCCTGTTCTCTTTGCTCACTCCCATGCAGGTCTCTCCTATACCTCCTGTTCTCTTCGCTCACTCCCATGCAGGTCTCTCTCTATACCTCCTGTTCTCTTCCTCACTCCCATGCAGGTCTCTATACCTCCTGTTCTCCTTCCCTCACTCCCACGCAGTCTCTCTATACCTCCTGTTCTCTTCCTCACTCCCACGCAGGTCTCTCTATACCTCCTGTTCTCTTCGCTCACTCCCATGCAGGTCTCTCTATACCTCCTGTTCTCTTCCCTCACTCCCATGCAGGTCTCTCTCTATACCTCCTGTTCTCTTTGCTCACTCCCATGCAGGTCTCTCTCTATACCTCCTGTTCTCTTTGCTCACTCCCATGCAGGTCTCTCTCTCTATACCTCCTGTTCTCTTCGCTCACTCCCATGCAGGTCTCTCTCTATACCTCCTGTTCTCTTCCCTCACTCCCACGCAGGTCTCTCTCTATACCTCCTGTTCTCTTTCCTCACTCCCATGCAGGTCTCTCCATACCTCCTGTTCTCCTTCCCTCACTCCCATGCAGGTCTCTCTCTATACCTCCTGTTCTCTTCCCTCACTCCCACACAGGTCTTCTATACCTCCTGTTCTCTTCCCTCACTCCCATGCAGGTCACTCTCCCTAAACTTCCTCTCCTCCCTCATGCTGTGGTCTTTAGTGGTTTCCATTCATGTCCAGACTAGAGCAGAAAGAACACAAGAGAGAAGAGAGCTAGGCTAACTAGATAACGGCAGAGCCATGCAGACTGCAGATCTACCTAGAGAGTTTATCTGTATTTTTTGTAGCCGTCTACATACCACCACAGACCGAAGCTGGCACTAAAACCTCACTCAATGAGCTGTATTCCGCCGTAAGCAAACAGGAACATTCTCATCCTGAGGTGGCGGTCCTAGTGCCTGGGACTTTAATGCAGGGAAACTTAAACCAGTTTTACCTCATTTCTATCAGCATGTTAATGTACAACCAGAGGAAAACAATTCCAGACCACCTTTACTTCACACACAGAGACATGTACAAAGCTCTTCCTCTCGCCCTCCATTTGGCAAATCTCCATTTGGCAAAGCAACAATTAACAGGAAGCACCAGTGACTCGGTCTATAAAAAAAGTGGTCAGATGAAGCAGATGCTAAACCAGCAGGACTGTGTTACTATCACAGACTGGAACATGTTCTGGGATTCTTCAAAGGCATTGAGTACACCACATCAGTCACTGGCTTTATCAGTAAGTGCATCGGGGATCACTCTTCCCTAATAATGACTGTACGCACATAGCCCAACCAGAAGCCATGATTACAGGCAACATTCGCACTGAGCCAAATGGCAGAGTCAGTCAGTCAGGGAGTAGGATCTAATTATCTTATAATAAATTCTGCTATGCTCCTCGATGAAACAAATAGGTAAAGCGTCAACATGGACCAAGATCGACCGTACCACACCGGCTCGACGCTCGTGGGATGTGGCACGGCTTAAACTATTACAGACTACAAAGGGAAGCACAGCCGAGAGATGCCCAGTGACACAAGCCTACCAGACAAACTAAATTTCCCACCTGGACAAAAGGAACACCTATGTGAGAATGCTATTCATTGACTAGAGCTCAGCATTCAACACCCACAGTACCTCCAAGCTCATCACTAGTTGGACCCTGGGACTCAACACCTCAGGTGGTAAGGGTAGGTAACAACACATCCTCCACGCCGATCCTCAACACTGGGGCCCTCAGAGGTGCGTGCTCAGTCCCCTCCTGTACCCCTGTTGACTCATGACTGCACGGCCAGGCACAACTCCAACACCATCATTAAGTTTGCCGATGATTTAACAGTGGTAGGCCTGATCACCACAGCGATGAAACAGCCTATAAGTTAGAGGTCAGAGACGTGACCGTATGGTGCAAGAACATCAACCTCTCCCTCAATGTGATCAAGACAAAGGAGATGATTGCGGACGACAGAGCACGCCCATTTCTTTATCGACGGGGTCAGGAAGTGAGCAGGCTGAGAGCTTTTTAAGTTCTCATGCTCACACTACCAGCAACCAACATGGCCTCAAGCATACTAAGACAGTTTCACAATAGGGCACAATAAAACTCATTTCTCAGGAGACCGGAGGTGATTTGGCATGGGCCTGTGATTCTCAAAAGGCTCTCTGCAGCTGCACCATCGAGAGCTTCTCGACGGCTGCACACTGCCATTCGTGACTCCTTACACAGGAGGCGCTGAGGAAGGCCCTAAAAATTGTCAAAGACTCCAACCATCCTAGTCATAGATTGTTCTCTCTGTTACCGCACAGGGGTACCGGAGAGCCAAGTCTAGATCCAAGAGGATTCTAAACAGCTTCTACCCCCAAGTTATAAGACTCCTGAACAGCTAATCAAATGGCTCCCCAGACTATTTGTATTGTAAGGTCTACACCTGTTGTGTTCAGTACATGTGACAAATCAAATTTGATATGGATAGACAGATTTAAGTGTGTTGATGTGCTTGGACAATAAGGATTATTTTAAGTGACAGTGTGTGTACAGTGCAATGTCGGAGTGTGTACAGTACATTGACAGAGTGTATATTTGTTAGTCTATAGTGCTGGTACATTAGGTGTACGGTGTGTGTGTGTGTGTGTGTGGGCCGAGTTTGCGTGTCTGTGGTCTAACTGATGAAGCAGTGTCCCCCCTCCCTTCCTACTACTTGGCATGGTGCTCGCTTGCTCACACAGCCTGGTTTAAAAGGGCATTCATCATTACGTGGGCTTCCTGCGCACTCTTTGCCAGCTGTTTGGGAGAGCACTCACCCACCTTTAGGCTCTATTTTACTAAAGCCCAGCAAGGCTAACACTAAACCATGGGCTGCGTGCCAAATGGAACCCTGTTCCCTATAGAGAGCCCTATGGGTCCTGGTCAAAACCAGGGCATATAATAGGAAATAGGGTTTGAGACAGACAGGCAGTGATGTCTTTCTCCTGTTCAGATGCATGGTAACACTGGAGCTTTAGAGCAGAGAGTGGGGCTGTGGCTCCCCCTGTGGACACTGCTGGGACTGCAGCAGCAACTACACACAGTGGAGCAGAGTTTCTTTTTAGTTGTCTATTCGGTCATGTAGTAAAACATCTAGAACATCTAGAATATTTGTAAGAGAACAATATCTATGAGAGAACATGTATACTAAAGATGTAAAAAAAAAAGTGATAATATAATGATGGAAGTGGAAAGATGAACATTGTAATGATCAGTGAGTTATGTACAGCAGAACACCGTAAAGTCCAGTAACATATCCACACAGAGCGAGATGCCTAGTCAGTTGGCATGCTGTGCCTCTGATTGTATGTTGAAGGTGTTTTCAATTGGTCGAGAGGGAGTTTTGATCAGTTTTTAATTGTTTGCTATAAACGGCTGAATGGAAGGCTTCCTGGTTCTCAGTGAAACTATTAGAGTGATCAAAGTCTACACTAATTCATCTGACACACAGTGAACCAGCTAAGCACTGGGACAGGACACACGCCCCGCCCCATGTGTGTGCGCGCGTGAGCGTCTGCGTGTGCCATCGTGCAGTGTGCGTGTGGCGTCTGCCATCGTGCGTGTGAGCGTCTGCCATCGTGCGTGTGAGCGTCTGCCATCGTGCGTGTGAGCGTCTGCCATCGTGCGTGTGAGCGTCTGCCATCGTGCGTGTGAGCGTCTGCCATCGTGCGTGTGAGCGTCTGCCATCGCGTGCGTGTGAGCGTCTGCCATCGTGCGTGTGAGCGTCTGCCATCGTGCGTGTGACCGTGCAGTGTGCGTGTGAGCGTCTGCCATCGTGCGTGTGAGCGTCTGCCATCGTGCGTGTGACCGTGCAGTGTGCGTGTGTGCGTCTGCCATCGTGCAGTGTGCGTGTGAGCGTCTGCCATCGTGCAGTGTGCGTGTGAGCGTCTGCCATCGTGCAGTGTGCGTGTGGCGTCTGCCATCGTGCAGTGTGCGTGTGAGCGTCTGCCATCGTGCAGTGTGCGTGTGAGCGTCTGCCATCGTGCAGTGTGCGTGTGAGCGTCTGCCATCGTGCAGTGTGCGTGTGAGCGTCTGCCATCGTGCAGTGTGCGTGTGAGCGTCTGCCATCGTGCAGTGTGCGTGTGAGCGTCTGCCATCGTGCAGTGTGCGTGTGAGCGTCTGCCATCGTGCAGTGTGCGTGTGAGCGTCTGCCATCGTGCAGTGTGCGTGTGAGCGTCTGCCATCGTGCAGTGTGCGTGTGAGCGTCTGCCATCGTGCAGTGTGCGTGTGAGCGTCTGCCATCGTGCAGTGTGCGTGTGAGCGTCTGCCATCGTGCAGTGTGCGTGTGAGCGTCTGCCATCGTGCAGTGTGCGTGTGAGCGTCTGCCATCGTGCAGTGTGCGTGTGAGCGTCTGCCATCGTGCAGTGTGCGTGTGAGCGTCTGCCATCGTGCAGTGTGTGTGTGGCGTCTGCGTTTGCCATCGTGCAGAGTGTGTGTGAGCGTCTGCGTGTGCATCGTGCAGTGTGTGTGTGAGCGTCTGCATCGTGCAGTGTGTGTGTGAGCGTCTGCGTTTGCCATCGTGCAGTGTGTGTGTGAGCGTTTGCCATCGTGCAGTGTGTGTGTGAGCGTGTGCCATCGTGCAGTGTGTGTGTGAGCGTGTGCCATCGTGCAGTGTGTGTGTGTGAGCGTCTGCGTGTGCATCGTGCAGTGTGTGTGTGTTGACTCACCTCTCCGATCTGAACGTGTGTCTCGTCAACAGACTGTGTGTATGACTGAATTATACCCTTCATGTGGACGATGTGGCTCTCCTCGATGTCCTGAAACTTCTGGAACACAGAGAGAAAACATACAGGAGTACATATGCAGCACATAATCCATTTCCCCTGAGGAGACATAAACCAGAGCAAAACAAATATGCCAGTAGTAGACTTAGGACCTGGAGTTTTCCCTGACCTGATCAGGAACAACTCTGGACATAAGCTGTCATCTATTGAATCAGGACAAAGAGCTTCTGGTCAGGCCAGGAAACCTCTGGGCTCTATCATGGGGAAGGATTTCAGAGAGTCCAATGTGTACAACAGAACATGTGCACAGTGTCCGATGTAGGAGAAACACTGGGCGGAAAGATCAGTCTTGGATTGATAAAAACACATGTATACATTTCCCTAAAAGAGAAACACTTCTCCTTTGTGCCCTAACCACTTCCTTCCTGTGTGTCGTCTCTATTTGGGTGGTCTAGAAACGAAGGCACACCAGCACACAGATCCCACTGCAGCACAAGGTGCTAATTATCCAGGGTGGGCCAGCCATGAGATACACAGAGCAGGGCTCATCTCTGGGCTCTGGAGTGGTCTGTGTGTGTGTGTCTGGGCTCTAAACGATGGTGTTTACTCCCATCCAAGGCTAGCCTTGGCTGGGGAGAGTTTGGGGTAAACCAAGGAGAAGGACTATAAATAATCACAAGCTGGAAAATCACAGCGTGGATAGAGAAGAAGAGGAGTGTGCCCGACTGCATAAACACACACACACACACACACACGGATATAGGCAATCTCTTACACACAAACATCCATGATTGCTCCAACAAACACTACCACAGCTAGTGTACACACTCAAACACGAGACACACAGAGTACATTCACAGGCGAGCACACTTGCGTAAACCCCAACATTCACATCAGCTTACCGCCAGGCCAACCGCCAGGCCAACCGCCAGGCCAACCGCCAGGCCAACCGCCAGGCCAACCGCCAGGCCAACCGCCAGGCCAATACACAAACTCGACACACACACACACACGTGATTTCACAGAAGACACGTGCACCCGTGTGCCATGTTTAGAACTCATGTTCACATATGCTGAATTTGAGAGGAGCCATAGACTGCTGTTGTCTCTGGGGGAAAACAGAAAATCTGTCCTAACTCAAACCAGTTTTTCCGTGTGGCTCGCTAAAGTGCAGGATACGAACGGTCAAATTCTGTTGTCTGATTTGCATTTAGAGTTTATCTAATCAGTCGTTCAGATGGTTCCAATCAGAGTTTTCCACAATGATTCCGTTGGTGAGGAAATAACACAGCATGGAATACTGAGCGGTAAACACACACACAGCATGGAATACTGAGCGGTAAACACACACACAGCATGGAATACTGAGCGGTAAACACACACACAGCATGGAATACTGAGCGGTAAACACACACACAGCATGGAATACTGAGCGGTAAACACACACACAGCATGGAATACTGAGCGGTAAACACACACACAGCATGGAATACTGAGCGGTAAACACACACACAGCATGGAATACTGAGCGGTAAACACACACACAGCATGGAATACTGAGCGGTAAACACACACACAGCATGGAATACTGAGCGGTAAACACACACACAGCATGGAATACTGAGCGGTAAACACACACACAGCATGGAATACTGAGCGGTAAACACACACACAGCATGGAATACTGAGCGGTAAACACACACACAGCATGGAATACTGAGCGGTAAACACACACACAGCATGGAATACTGAGCGGTAAACACACACACAGCATGGAATACTGAGCGGTAAACACACACACAGCATGGAATACTGAGCGGTAAACACACACACAGCATGGAATACTGAGCGGTAAACACACACACAGCATGGAATACTGAGCGGTAAACACACACACAGCATGGAATACTGAGCGGTAAACACACACACAGCATGGAATACTGAGCGGTAAACACACACACAGCATGGAATACTGAGCGGTAAACACACACACAGCATGGAATACTGAGCGGTAAACACACACACAGCATGGAATACTGAGCGGTAAACACACACACAGCATGGAATACTGAGCGGTAAACACACACACAGCATGGAATACTGAGCGGTAAACACACACACAGCATGGAATACTGAGCGGTAAACACACACACAGCATGGAATACTGAGCGGTAAACACACACACAGCATGGAATACTGAGCGGTAAACACACACACAGCATGGAATACTGAGCGGTAAACACACACACAGCATGGAATACTGAGCGGTAAACACACACACAGCATGGAATACTGAGCGGTAAACACACACACAGCATGGAATACTGAGCGGTAAACACACACACAGCATGGAATACTGAGCGGTAAACACACACACAGCATGGAATACTGAGCGGTAAACACACACACAGCATGGAATACTGAGCGGTAAACACACACACAGCATGGAATACTGAGCGGTAAACACACACACAGCATGGAATACTGAGCGGTAAACACACACACAGCATGGAATACTGAGCGGTAAACACACACAGCATGGAATACTGAGCGGTAAACACACACAGCATGGAATACTGAGCGGTAACACACACACAGCATGGAATACTGAGCGGTAAACACACACACACACACACACACGAGCCTTAAAACATGCACAAAGCTAGAGTACAGTACACCACACTCAAACAAGAAACTCACACAAACACATTGTCC
>NW_027011247.1:0-25235 GCF_036934945.1 Oncorhynchus masou masou | reverse complement strand
TTAAAATTACCCTACAAGCCAACCGTGACCTTCTCTTGTGAAGCCCAGACGTAAGAGAGAGAGAGAACAAAGGCTGAACCTGGTCTTAACTTCCAATGCTCCACCCCTGCCCCGCCCCCTCCACGCCACTCTGCCAACCGCCAGGATTCCCAGCATCAGAACATCCCAGGCATTCCTGTGATTGGCAGATAGCAGGTTGATTGGCATGTCGGACCCCGCGAACACTGGGAACTGGTAAGTACAACACAACCAGCTACTAGCCGAACACATAACACGGGTCACTACAGTATCTGCTGTCCTGGGGAGTTTTGTCTGCTGTGGATCTTCAGTCCTGGGGAGTTTTGCCTGCTGTGGATCTTCAGTCCTGGGGAGTTTTGCCTGCTGTGGATCTTCAGTCCTGGGGAGTTTTGTTAAGAGCCCTGAGCTTTGCTCTAAAGTTAATATGCATCGTTTGCCAGTATGTTTATGGAAACATCTACCAAGGTCAAATTAGTTTTATATTTCATATTTGCTGGATATTTGGTTTTCTATATAGCATGCCATGGCTGTGAAAAGAGTATATTCTGAATCGAGGGTGGATGGAGAACAATCCACAATCCTAATTTCTATCAACATGTTAAATGTGCAACCAGAGGGAAACAATTCTAGGCCACCTGTACTCCACAAACAGAGATGCATAAAATGCTCCCGGATACCCTAGACCCACTCCAATTTACATACCACCCCAACAGATCCACAGATGATACAATCTCTATTGCACTCCGCACTGCCCTTTCCCACCTGGACAAAAGGAACACCTGTGTGAGAATGCTATTCATTGACTACAGCCCAGCGTTCAACACCATAGTGCCCTCAAAGCTCATCACTAAGCTAAGGATCCTGGGACTAAACACCTCCCTCTGCAACTGGACCCTGGACTTCCTGATGGGCCGCCCCCAGGTGGTGAGGGTAGGTAGCAACACACCTGCCACATCTGGCCCCCCCCCCCCAAAAAAAATAAACTATTTTACGCTATAAAAGTAGCGAGGCTACATACAGACACCGGTTAGCCAGGCTGATTGAGGTAGTATGTACATGTAGATTTGGTTAAAGTGACTATGCATATATGATGAACAGAGAGTAGCAGTAGTGTAAAAGAGGGGTTGGTGGGTGGTGGGACACAATGCAGATAGCCAGGTTAGCCAATGTGCGGGAGCACTGGTTGGTCGGGGCAATTGAGGTAGTATGAACATGAATGTTTAGTTAAAGTGACTATGCATATATAATAAACAGAGAGTAGCAGCAGCATAAAAGAGGGTTTGGGGAGGGTTGGCGTGGGGGAACACAATGCAAATAGTCCGGGTAGCCATTTGATTACCTGTTCAGGAGTCTTATGGCTTGGAGGTAAAAACTGTTGAGAAGCCTTTTTGTCATAGACTTGGTACTCCGGTACCGCTTGCCATGCGGTAGTAGAGAGAACAGTCTATGACTGGGGTGGCTGGAGGTCTTTGACCATTTTTAGGGCCTTCCTCTGACACCGCCTGGTATAGAGGTCCTGGATGGCAGGCAGCTTAGCCCCAGTGATGTACTGGGCTGTACACACTACCCTCTGTTGTCGGCTTTGTCGTGCCCTCTTCATGACTGTGTTGGTGTGTTTGGACCATGTTAGTTTGTTGTTGTGGACACCAAGGAACTTGAAGCTCTACCTCAGTGGTCACCAACCGCTTGACTGGTCAATCTCCAAGGCATTAGTAGTCGATCTCCAAGGCATTAGTAGTCGATCGGCAAGGCTTTAGTAGTTGATCTGCAAGGTATTAGTAGTCGATCTGCAAGGTATTAGTAGTCGATCTGCAAGGCATTAGTGGTCGATCTCCAAGGCATTAGTAGTCGATCTGCGAGGCATTAGTAGTCGATCTGCAAGGCTTTAGTAGTCGATCTCCAAGGCATTAGTAGTCGATCTGCAAGGCTTTAGTATCTCCAAGGCATTAGTAGTCGATCTCCAAGGCATTAGTAGTCGATCAGCAAGGCTTTAGTAGTCGATCTCCAAGGCATTTGTAGTCGATCTGCAAGGCTTTAGTAGTCGATCTCCAAGGCATTAGTAGTCGATCTCCAAGGCATTAGTAGTCGATCTCCAAGGCATTAGTAGTCGATCTCCAAGGCATTAGTAGTCGATCTCCAAGGCATTAGTAGTCGATCTCCAAGGCATTAGTAGTCGATCTCCAAGGCATTAGTAGTCGATCTCCAAGGCATTAGTAGTCGATCTCCAAGGCTTTAGTAGTCGATCTCCAAGGCATTAGTAGTCGATCTCCAAGGCATTAGTAGTCGATCTCCAAGGCATTAGTAGTCGATCTCCAAGGCATTGGTAGTCGATCTCCAAGGCATTGGTAGTCGATCTGCAAGGCTTTGGTAGTCGATCTGCAAGGCTTTGGTAGTCGATCTGCAAGGCTTTGGTAGTCGATCTGCAAGGCATTAGTAGTCGATCTGCAAGGTCTTAGTAGTCGATCTCCAAGGCATTAGTAGTCGATCACATTTCAGTACTGTTAGTGGTAGATGCACTCGATTTAGCATCCCTAGTGCCGGGACAGACACATGAACCATTTCATGTGTCTGAGTGTAGAATTCTGCCCAGAGAGAAAATCAAGTGCACCTATTGGCCGAACACTGGTCAATCAGATAGCTCAAATCACCGTGTCTGCACAGTTTCCTCGAACCATAGACTGTAATAAGAAGCCTCTAGTACACAGCAAAGTTGAAACTGTGAGATTCCAAAACTTTTTAAACCGTGACTAGAGAGACTCAAGGAATACAGGACAGAGCTGTTGTTTTTCTGAGTAAGTTCATGTTTAAGTTGTTATTCTGCACTGTCAACACTTTTATAAGCCATAAAATGCACATTCTCCCTACTTCCACTGACACTACAAAAAAGGACTGCAGTAGAAATTAATGAGAATAGGACAGGGTTACCAATAAGCTTGTTATTATTTTTTAATATTGAGGAATTTCTCAACTTCTCTGGTCACAGGAGTAACAACATGAATTGATGCATGAGGCAGAAATAATGCAGTGCGACTTGAGTTTCGCCATCAGTTGGAAGACGGTCCCCTTTCTCATCGGAGAGAGGCCAATTTAGCCCTATCCATACAGGCCAATTTAGCCCTATCCATGCAGGCCAATTTAGCCCTATCCATACAGGCCAATTTAGCCCTATCCATACAGGCCAATTTAGCCCCCTATACAGGCCAATTTAGCCCTATCCATACAGGCCAATTTAGCCCCCTGTCCATACAGGCCAATTTAGCCCCCCATCCATACAGGCCAATTTAGCCCCCTATCCATACAGGCCAATTTAGCCCCCTATCCATACAGGCCAATTTAGCCCTATCCATACAGGCCAATTTAGGCCCCTATCCATACAGGCCAATTTAGGCCCCTATCCATACAGGCCAATTTAGGCCCCTATCCATACAGGCCAATTTAGGCCCCTATCCATACAGGCCAATTTAGCCCTATCCATATAGGCCAATTTAGCCCCCTATCCATACAGGCCAATTTAGCCCCCTATCCATACAGGCCAATTTAGCCCCCTATCCATACAGGCCAATTTAGCCCCCTATCCATACAGGCCAATTTAGCCCCCTATCCATACAGGCCAATTTAGCCCCCCATCCATACAGGCCAATTTATCCCTATCCATACAGGCCAATTTAGCCCCCTGTCCATACAGGCCAATTTAGCCCCCTGTCCATACAGGCCAATTTATCCCTATCCATACAGGCCAATTTAGCCCTATCCATACAGGCCAATTTAGCCCTATCCATACAGGCCAATTTAGCCCCCTATCCATACAGGCCAATTTAGCCCCCTATGCATACAGGCCAATTTAGCCCCCTATCCATACAGGCCAATTTAGCCCTATCCATACAGGCCAATTTAGCCCCCTATCCATACAGGCCAATTTAGCCCCCTATCCATACAGGCCAATTTAGCCCCCTATCCATACAGGCCAATTTAGCCCTATCCATACAGGCAAATTTAGCCCCCTATCCATACAGGCCAATTTAGCCCTATCCATATAGGCCAATTTATCCCTATCCATACAGACCATACAGGCCAATTTAGCCCTATCCATACAGGCCAATTTAGCCCCCTATCCATACAGGCCAATTTAGCTCTATTGATATAGACCAATTTCCACGAGTGCAAAGGGTTAAACAAAGTGTGGCTTGACTATGATACACTACATACACTATATGACCAGACATATATGGACACCTGCTCATCAAACATCTCTTTCCAAAATCATGGCCATCTTTGCTGCTATAACAGCCTCCACTCTTCTGGGAAAGGTTTCTACTAGATGTTGGAACATTGCACAGAATTATCTACAATTGCATTGTATGCTGTAGCGTTAAGATTTCTATTCACTGGAACTAAGGGGACTCGCCCAAACTTGGAAAAACAGCTCCAGATCATTATTTCTCTTCCTCCAAACTTTACAGTTGGCACTCTGCATTCGGACCGGTAGCGTTCTCCTGGCAGCTGCCAATCTCAGATTCGTCTGTCGGCCTCCTCCAGAGTCCAATGGCGGCGAGCTTTACACCACTCCAGCCGACGCTTGGCATTGCGCTTGGTGATCTGAGGCTTGTGTGCGGCTGCTCGGCCATGGAAACCCATTTCATGAAGCTCCCACCGAACAGTTCTTGTGCTAACGTTGGTTCCAGAGGCAGTTTGAAACTCTTTAGTGAGTGTTGCAACCCTCAAATTAAAGCAGACAGTCGGCACTTTAACCTCATAGTCATTGTACAATTTAAAATCCAAAGTGCTGGAGTACAGAGCCAAAACAACAAACATGTTTTACTGTTCCAATAATTACGAAGGGCCCTTCTGAAACTATTCAGATACCTTGACTGTTTCCACATTTTGTTTTGTTACAGCCTTATTTTAAAATGCAAAGCAATAAGCAGGTTTTAGAAATTTTTGTAAATGTATTCAAAATAAAAAAACAGAAAGACCTTACATTTCTTTAGAAGGTTTAGCAAATTTAATGTAAGGTTTAACAGTTAAAAAAACATATTTTTTTATAAGTATTCAGACCCTTTGCTATGAGACTCGAAATTGAGCTCAGGTGCATCCTGTTTCCATTGATCATCCTTGAGATGTTTCTACAACTTGATTGGAGTCCACCTGTGGTAAATTCAATTGATTGGACGTGATTTGGAAAGGCACAAACCTGTCTATATAAGGTCCCACAGTTGACAGTGCATGTCAGAGCAAAAACAAAGCCATGAGGTCGAAACAATTGTCCAGGATTGTGTTGAGGCAGAGATCTGGGGAAGGGTACTGTTAGAGCCGATTTGGACATATTTGTGTAAAAGACTGAACATATGGAGCTCCATGTATATTTGTGTAAATATATTAACTATTAATGTAAATGATGAAATATTAGGTACGTACCATTATGATTTATATTTACCTGATTTGAGATATATTCATTTGTTGTTTGTGTAACTCAGTTTTTGTCCCCCCCCTCTTGCCTATTCATTGTATTGTGGTAAGTGTGTTAGGATAAAGGCAGGAAGTTGGGCCTTCGGGAGGGGGAGTCCTTGCTAGATGCGGGAGCGGTATAGTTTTTTGACCATACATCCATACATACATCCATACATACAAACATACATACAGACAGGTCATAATATGTATTTTCCATATCAAGTATTCTCTGCTTTAAGTTGATTGGAGAATAATTTATTTGTTAGACATAAGAAGAATAAACATTTTTGTTGCACCATATCCCTGGATGTCATCGAATGTTTGGCCGTTTGGGAAACCTTGAGTGTGGACTGTATGCGTACCAAACAACCCCGCTTCAGGCTTGGGCAGTGGCTATGGTAAAGACGAAAGGAAGCCACTACATTCAAGTCAAAAAACTCCGTGAAGGATTACTATCGGAAGGAAATCTCCGGTTCCGACACACGCTGGATATTGTTGTATTTGTAATTGCATTCGGATCGCAAGGACAGCTCGCTTGGAAGGATTTGAACTCCTAGAATTCGCCAGCCGTGAGTAACCACTGCGAATGAATGAGCTGCCCTGTTCAATGCGATCGTTTGATCATGCATATTATGGAAGCGCAAACGTGCTTTTAATTGGAATGTTTGATCAACTTGGGAATGGAATTCAAAACACAGCGTTGTGAAAACAATTAAGAAGTTTAAGTTTGGGTAACACTGAGATCCTACGCACAATGTAGGTTAATCTTATGTCTAATATTTGGCCTCACGTGTAAATGCAATGCAACGAATGCAATCTAAGGATCTAAAGCCAACTGTGTGTTTAAACTTCATTAAAGGGACAACTGATAATGGGATGAAATGTTTAAAACGCATATAAAATGCCGAACTTGCACATGTGCAATTCAAAATGGGTCAATATGCTGAAATGGAGGACTGTTTTAAAGCATTAAAGGAGGTCTAAAGGGGCATTACGTTTAACAATCAAAAACCAACAACTGTGTCATTGTAAATTGAGTTTACTAAAAGTGAATGATGGAGGATGAAATCCCAAATAAGACTCCACTGGAGAGGGCAGAGGAGCATCTAAATTCACTCTATGCAGCCCGGAGAGGCAAACTTGGAGTGTGTACACGTAAAATGAATGAAATAAAAGCCCTTCTTGTTGATGGAGGAAACATTGAAACTGTGGAGGAGAGTCTTGAAGCATTTCATGCTGTTCTCAATGACTTTAAGAATGCTCATGATTCTGTGCTAGAGCTGGTCACAGAGGAGGAACATGAACAGGAGAGCATTAACTATTATCAACCAAGAATGAGAACTTATGAACATTTCCTGAAAGAGGTGGAAATATGGAAAAAAGCTGAAATCGAGCCACAAACGCTCATTGAACCACATGACAGCATTTCCAATGTGTCAAAAACATCAAGTAAAACAAAATATTCTAAGACTGCTTCCTCAGTGTCCTCCGCACGCCTAAAAGCTGAGGCAGAACGAGCAGCTCTACTAGCTCGCCAAGCATCATTACAGGACAAGCATGCATTGGAACTGGAGAAAGCTCAACTGAATATTAGGATGGAAAAAATGGCACTGGAAACGGACATAGCAGCATATAATGCCAAACTGAAGGTCCTGGAGAGTGACTCAACTTCTCAATCCCATGTTGTGGCAGCCCATTTTCTAAGCCAAGAAGATGGAATGAACTCTTATTTTGAGAACCAGGAACCCGAGGTCTATAAGGAACCTGAACCATCACCTGTTGAGTTTGCTGCATTAGGTGCAGTTCCAAAGACCCCGCTACAAAGAGTTTTACAACCGACCACAAAGCCATCAAAACCTATTCAGAAAACAGCCATAAACCACACCCCTCAGCAGCCAACATCAAGGTCTAGCAATCAACACGGAATCAACACTGCGGGTATCAGCCATGATAACCTCTCTACTGTCATGCAAAGGCAGAATGAAATTGCTGACCTCCTTGTACTACAGCACAAACAGGCCACACTCCCTGTTATGGAGATACCTATGTTTGACGGTGATCCTCTAAACTTTAGGCCATTTATGCGTGCATTTGAGCATGGTATAGAAGATAAGACAAGCAGTCACCAGGATAGGCTCTATTACCTGGAACAGTACACCTCTGGTCAGCCCAAGGATCTGGTCCGTAGTTGTCTGCATATGGAAGCCAGAAGAGGCTATGCAGAGGCTAAGAGGTTGTTAAAGGAACACTTTGGCAATGAAATCAAAGTCACCACTGCTTACATGGAAAAAGCTTGGAACTGGACAAACATCAAACCGGATGATGGAAAGGGACTGGGTGGCTATGCACTCTATCTTAGAGGATGCTGTAACGCTATGCAAGACTTACAGAACATGGAAGAGCTTAATCTTCCCTCCAACATAAAGTTGATCATGTCAAAACTTCCCTACAAACTAAGGGGAAAATGGAGGTCTACGGCATGTGATATTTTAGAGAGAAGCCACCTGAGGGCCCAGTTCAGTGACCTTGTGACGTTCATGGAAAAACAGGCCAAAATACTGCAGGATCCTTTGTACGGAGATATCCAAGATCCCCTGATCAACAAAAGGTTTTTTAAAACCAAAACAGAAGCTGACTTTAAGCAGCAGTTCAAGTCCAAGAGTAGGGGAAGCAGCTTTGCCACTGCAGTAGCTGTAGTGGCAGATTGTGACCCTGAAAAACCTCTAAAAGAACAAACATTCAAAGTCAAGAAACCAGGCACCTACCCTTCTGATTCTCCCAGTATCTCATGTGTATTTTGCGCTGGTGAGCATTTCCTGGTCGACTGCCAACAGGTGAAGGCACAGCCACACGAAGCCAAGGTTGAGTTTCTGAGATCAAAAGGCCTTTGTTTTGGCTGTTTGATGAGAGGACACTTAAGCAAAGAATGTAAAAGAAGGATGACCTGTCAGAAATGTCAAAGAAAGCACCCCACGATCCTGCACATTGAAGGAAGAGAGAGATTTAGATCTCTGAAGGCCGATACGAGGGGTGTAGCAGTAAGGCGGGAGGAGACTGTCAGCAGTGCTCTTGTTTCACTGGAAGCTGGTGAAGATACCGGGGCCGGTACAGATTGTGCACTTGCGATTGTGCCAGTTCAAGTAAAGATGGCAAATGGAAGCAGGTCTACGTTAACCTATGCATTTCTCGATTCTGGTAGCTCAGCAACATTTTGTACGGAGAGACTCATGAGGCAGTTGCAAGCTAAAGGCAGTGAGACTGAAATTCTGCTACGCACAATGGGGCAGGAGAGTCCTACCAAGAGCTTTGAGATATCTGGATTAGAGATTGGCAATGTGGAAGGTGACACATTTCTTGCATTACCAAAGGTCTACACCCAAAATAAGATCCCAGTGACAAGAGAAAATATTCCCACTCAGAAAGATCTCAAAAGGTGGCCATACCTGAAAGAGGTTCAGTTGAAGGAAATTGACGCCGACGTCGAACTCCTGATTGGCGTAAATGCTCCAAAGGCAATGGAACCCTGGAAAATCATAAATAGTCAAGGCAACGGACCGTATGCAGTGAAAACCCTCTTTGGATGGGTGGTGAACGGTCCTCTTAACAATTGTACCATGGCAGAAGAATCTGGGCATCCTACGGTGACGGCCAATCGTATCTCAATGGCCGACCTGGGGTTCTTCTTGTAAATCAGTACAACCATGACTTCCCTGAGAGAGGGTATGAAGAGAAAAGTGAGATGTCAGCTGAGGATCGTAGGTTTATGGAGATCGTATCAAGCGCCATAACCCTCAAAGACCATCACTACTACTTACCGTTGCCCTTTCGCAAAAAATATGTAGTCCTGCCAAACAATCGTGACATGGCAAAGCAGCGGGCTCTAAATATTATCAGGAAGTTCAAGAAGGACAAAGGTTACGCTGCAGAGTACAAAGGCTTCATGGAAGAGATGATAACAAAAGGTTACGCCGAGAAGGTACCACAAGAACAGCTCCTCAGAGAGAAAGGCAAGGTATGGTACATACCACACCATGGCGTTCACCATAAGCGCAAAGGAACGATACGAGTAGTGTTTGACTGTTCATCATCCTATAAAGGTACATCTCTTAACAGTGAACTCCTTCAAGGCCCTGACCTGGCAAACACGCTTATAGGAGTCTTGCTAAGATTTCGGCAAGAGCACATTGCCATGATGGCAGACATCGAAGGAATGTTCCATCAAGTACGTGTCCATGAAGATTACTTAGACTTCCTGCGATTCCTATGGTGGCCGGACGGTGATACTAACAAAAGATTGGAGGAGTACAGAATGAAGGTTCATCTTTTCGGTGCTATATCCTCTCCAAGTTGTGCAAACTTTGCACTGCGAAAGACTGCAGAAGACAACTGTGAGAGGTACAATGAAGAGGTGATTCAAACAGTCAAGTCCAACTTCTATGTTGATGACTGCCTCAAGTCAGTGGCCACAGAAGAACAAGCCATAGCCCTCACAAAAAAACTCAGGGTTGTGTGCTCTCAGGGTGGGTTCAAATTGACCAAGTGGGTCAGCAACAGCCGCACTGTGCTGGCTTCTATCCCTGATGAACACAAAGCCAAGCAGATAAAGGAATTGGACCTGGACAGAGAAAGCTGCCTGTTGAAAGAGCACTTGGAATCCGATGGAACATTGAAAGAGATGCATTTACCTTCCGGGTCACTGTCAAGAACAGACCCCTTACAAGAAGAGGTATTCTCTCAACTGTCAGCTCTATTTATGATCCATTAGGTTTCCTCGCCCCATTTGTATTAAAGGCAAAGCAAATTCTTCAAGTGCTCTGCAAGCTAAAGTGTGGATGGGACGAAGTCATCCCTGAAGAACACTCTATTTCATGGCAGAGATGGCTCTCAGAGCTGGACCAGCTCTCCAGATTCCAGATAGACAGGTGTATGAAGCCTGAGAACTTCGGTCAAGTCATGACGGCACAGCTGCATCACTTCGGTGATGCAAGTGAACAAGGTTATGGCACGGCAAGCTACCTCAGGTTCACAAACGGTATGGAAAAGGTTCACATTGCATTCATTCTGGGGAAATCAAGGGTGACTCCACTCAAGCAGATGACAATCCCCAGACTGGAACTTGCTGCAGCAACATTGGCAGTGCGAGTGGACAGGATGTTAAGGTTGGAGCTCCAGATTAAACTTGAGGAGTCAACTTTTTGGACTGACAGCCAGTCTGTGCTAAAATACATCCGTAATGATACCAAGAGATTCCATACCTTTGTGGCTAATAGGGTTGCTATGATCCGTGACCTATCGAAAGCAAAACAGTGGAGGTATTTGAACTCCAAACACAACCCAGCCGATGATGCCTCAAGAGGATTACATGTTGAAATGTTCCTGAACTCAAAGAGATGGCGCAATGGACCAGAATTCCTGGAGAAACCAGAAACTCAATGGCCGAAAGTCCCCGAGGAGCTTAACTCCATCCCTCCGGATGATCCAGAGGTGAGGGAAGACGTAATCGTAAACAGTACAAGTGTGGAAGAAAAGAGTCCAACCAGCAAACTGTTTGAGTACTATTCAACATGGAACAGCTTGAAGAAAGCAGTTGCCTGGATGCTGAAACTGAAGAAACGTCTTCTACAGTTAAGCCAGAAAAGGAAAATTCTCTCTCAAACTGATCCAGATCAGAGTCTGACAAACTCACTGAAGGAACAAATTGACAAGTTCAAACTGACGTTTGGAAAAGAAAGTCTGTCTGTGGATGACCTAGATGAAGCAGAAAAGGTCATCATCCGATTTGAACAACGACAGCACTTTAAACAAGAAATTGCACTAGTTGTGAAAGGAAAACAATGTGCCAAGAGAAGTGGCTCAATCTGTAAGCTTGATCCAATTGTTGACAATGGCATTCTGAGAGTAGGAGGAAGGTTAAGCAAAGCTGCTATGCCTACGGAACTAAAGAATCCTATGATCCTTCCAAAAGACTCCTACATCTCTAGACTGATCTTACTCCATATCCATGAGCAGGTTGGCCACTCTGGGAGAGGTCACATGCTTTCTAGACTTCGCCAGCGATATTGGATACCCTGTGCCAACTCTTTAGCAAGGAAGATCCTTAAGAGCTGTGTCTTTTGCAGGCGGATGCAAGCTAGAGCTGGAGAACAGAAGATGGCCGACCTTCCACAAGATCGGGTGTCACCTGATTTGCCGCCTTTCACCCATGTGGGCATAGATTACTTCGGCCCCATAGAGGTGAAGCGAGGCCGCGTTCATGTGAAGCGGTATGGTGTGATCTTTACTTGCCTTGTGAGTCGAGCTGTCCATCTAGAAGTTGCTAGTTATCTGGATACTGATTCCTGCATCAATGCCCTGCGCAGGTTTATCTGTCGAAGGGGCCCAGTAACAAGTATCAGAACAGACAATGGCACCAACTTTGTTGGAACACACAGAGAGCTAGAAGAAGCTATGAAAGAGCTGGATCACAGCAAGATTCAAAATGAATTACTGAAGGAAGGAGTGACATGGTCATTCAACCCTCCTCTGGAGCCCACCATGGGGGGTATGGGAGAGGTTGATCCGACTGGTGAAAAAGATCCTCTATTCAGTCCTTAAAGAGCAAGTACTGGATGATGAGGCTTTGCAGACCGCCTTGTGTGAAGTTGAGGCGATTATGAACGACAGACCAATCACTACTGTAACAAATGACCCTAATGATCTAGAACCCCTGACTCCGAACCATCTGCTTCATCTGAAAGCCAAGCCAGTCCTGCCACCAGGACTATTCCAGAGAAGCGACCTATACACACGAAGGAGATGGAAGCAAGTACAATATATCACTGACCTCTTCTGGAAGAGATGGATCAGGGAGTATCTTCCACTTATGCAGGAGCGGAACAAGTGGAACAAAACTAAGAGAAACTTCAGTCCTGGTGACCTCGTGGTCATCGTCGACGACACCGCCCCAAGGAACTCCTGGCTAATGGGGCGTGTGGTGGAGGCCTTGCCAGGGGCCAAAGGTCTTGTCCGGAGCGTCATGGTTAAGACTAAGACCAATATCTTACAGAGACCTATCAATAAACTCTGTCTGCTCCTTGAGGCGACTGAGTGAAACACACACACACACACACACACACACAGTGCTCCATCTTAGAATCATGTGCACCTCTGATTCGTTGATGTCGTACTCTTACATTCTTTGATGTCAAACATTTTTGGACGTCAAACTCTTGACATTTTTAGAAGTTGAACACCTTTACACTTCAACTCAGACTGAGATCTATGGACTATTTTTCTATATGGCACCTTGTATATTTGTATATAGCTATCAACTGTAATAGTGCTCTGGTATAGAATGTTTTGTGTATTGGCTCTATGTCTGAATATTAAGTAATTGTTGTGCATTCAGGCAGTCAACAATTAGGGGCCGGTATGTTAGAGCCGATTTGGACATATTTGTGTAAAAGACTGAACATATGGAGCTCCATGTATATTTGTGTAAATATATTAACTATTAATGTAAATGATGAAATATTAGGTACGTACCATTATGATTTATATTTACCTGATTTGAGATATATTCATTTGTCGTTTGTGTAACTCAGTTTTTGTCCCCCCCCTCTTGCCTATTCATTGTATTGTGGTAAGTGTGTTAGGATAAAGGCAGGAAGTTGGGCCTTCGGGAGGGGAGTCCTTGCTAGATGCGGGAGCGGTATAGTTTTTTGACCATACATACATACATCCATACATACAAACATACATACAGACAGGTCATAATATGTATTTTCCATATCAAGTATTCTCTGCTTTAAGTTGATTGGAGAATAATTTATTTGTTAGACATAAGAAGAATAAACATTTTTGTTGCACCATATCCCTGGATGTCATCGAATGTTTGGCCGTTTGGGAAACCTTGAGTGTGGACTGTATGCGTACCAAACAACCCCGCTTCAGGCTTGGGCAGTGGCTATGGTAAAGACGAAAGGAAGCCACTACAGGTACCAAAACATTTCTGCAACATTGAAGGTTCAAGAACACAGAAGCCTCCATCATTCTTAAATGGAAGAAGTCTGGAACCACCAAGCCTCTTCCTAGTGCTGGCCGTCCAGCCAAACTGAGCAATCAGGAGAGAAGGGCCTTGGTCAGGGAGGTGACCAAGAACCAGATGGTCTCTCTGACAGAGCGCCAGAGTTCCTCTGTGGAGATGGGAGAACCTTCCAAAACGACAGCAGCACTCCACCAATCAGGCCTTGATGATAGAGTGACCAGACGGAAGCCACTCCTCAGTAAAAGGCACATGACAGCCCGCTTGGAGTTTGCCAAAAGGCACCTAAAGACTCTCAGACCATGAGAAACAATATTCTCTGGTCTGATGAAACCAAGATTGAACTCTTTGGCCTGAATGCTAAGCGTCACGTCCTCAGGAAACCAGTAAGACTGCCAGATGGTGAAGCATGAATCATCACTCCAGAGAACGAGTTTCCACTGCTTCAGAGTCCAATGGCGGCGAGCTTTACACCAGCCGACGCTTGGCATTGAGCATGGTGATCTTAGGCTTGTGTGCGGCTGCTCTGCCATGGAAACCCATTTCATGAAGCTCCCGGCGAACAGTTCTTGTGCTGAAGTTGCTTCCAGAGGCAGTTTGGAACTCGGTAGTGAGTGTTGTAACCGAGGACAGAGGCGGTTTGGAACTCCGTAGTGAGTGTTGTAACCGAGGTCAGAGGCAGTTTGGAACTCGGTAGTGAGTGTTGTAACCGAGGACAGAGGCGGTTTGGAACTCCGTAGTGAGTGTTGTAACCGAGGACAGAGGCGGTTTGGAACTCGGTAGTGAGTGTTGTAACCGAGGACAGAGGCGGTTTGGAACTCGGTAGTGAGTGTTGTAACCGAGGACAGAGGCGGTTTGGAACTCGGTAGTGAGTGTTGTAACCGAGGACAGAGGCGGTTTGGAACTCGGTAGTGAGTGTTGTAACCGAGGACAGAGGCGGTTTGGAACTCGGTAGTGAGTGTTGTAACCGAGGACAGAGGCGGTTTGGAACTCGGTAGTGAGTGTTGTAACCGAGGACAGAGGCGGTTTGGAACTCGGTAGTGAGTGTTGTAACCGAGGACAGAGGCGGTTTGGAACTCGGTAGTGAGTGTTGTAACCGAGGACAGAGGCGGTTTGGAACTCGGTAGTGAGTGTTGTAACCGAGGACAGAGGCGGTTTGGAACTCGGTAGTGAGTGTTGTAACCGAGGACAGAGGCGGTTTGGAACTCGGTAGTGAGTGTTGTAACCGAGGACAGAGGCGGTTTGGAACTCGGTAGTGAGTGTTGTAACCGAGGACAGAGGCGGTTTGGAACTCGGTAGTGAGTGTTGTAACCGAGGACAGAGGCGGTTTGGAACTCGGTAGTGAGTGTTGTAACCGAGGACAGAGGCGGTTTGGAACTCGGTAGTGAGTGTTGTAACCGAGGACAGATGAGTTTTACGCACTTCAGCACTCGGCCGTCCCGTTCTGTGAGTCTGTGTCGCCCACCACTTTTTGGAAAGGTGGCATCCTATGACGGTGAAACTCACTGAACTCTTCAGTAAAGCCCGTGTTTGTCTATGGAGATTGCATGGCTGTGTGCTCAATTTTATACACCTGTCAGCAACGGGTTTGGCTGAAACAGACTAATCTACTAACTTGAAGTGATGTCCACATACCTTTGAATATATACTGTACGTTTCTTTGTATATTTTGTCTAAAATTCCCCCTGTCATAAAGACCAACCATAAACTGTTGTTGTACAACCCAATACAATAGGGAGTTACGGTAGTGTAAATACACCCTCGTTGCTAAAAGCAGCTCGGGTAGATCCATTGAGGTAAGCTCCATTTTAAAGTAGTACATTTTCTTCTTGAACGACTTATATGAGTTGGCAAATAAACTGAAAGGGTGCACACTGCCCCCTGGAGGGTGTTGTCTGAATGGGTTTAAAGACAAGGTTGGGGATTTACTGCCCCCTGGAGGGTGTTGTCTGAACAGGTTTAAAGACAAGGTTGGTGATTTACTGCCCCCTGGAGGGTGTTGTCTGAACAGGTTTAAAGACAAGGTTGGTGATTTACTGCCCCCTGGAGGGTGTTGTCTGAACAGGTTTAAAGACAAGGTTGGTGATTTACTGCCCCCTGGAGGGTGTTGTCTGAACAGGTTTAAAGACAAGGTTGGGGATTTACTGCCCCCTGGAGGGTGTTGTCTGAACAGGTTTAAAGATTAGGTTGGGGATTTACTGCCCCCTGGAGGGTGTTGTCTGAACAGGTTTAAAGACAAGGTTGAGGATTTAATGCCCCCTGGAGGGTGTTGTCTGAACAGGTTTAAAGACAAGGTTGGGGATTTACTGCCCCCTGGAGTGCTGCCCCTGTGAAAGTTGAATCCAACAGCGCAGTTGCGAGGCCCAGGTGACAGCATACTTCCCGGGTCATGATCTAGTGATGCTTTCAAGACAGCTGGGAACGCTGGTAAAAACGATGACATGTCACAGAGTTTCTCATTTACATTTACATTTAAGTCATTTAGCAGACGCTCTTATCCAGAGCGACTTACAAATTGGTGAATTCACCTTCTGACATCAGTGGAACAGCCACTTTACAATAGTGCATCTAAATCATTTAGGGGGGGGTGAGAAGGATTACTTATCCTATCCTAGGTATTCCTTGAAGAGGTGGGGTTTCAGGTGTCTCCGGAAGGTGGTGATTGACTCCGCTGTCCTGGCGTCGTGAGGGAGTTTGTTCCACCATTGGGGGGCCAGAGCAGCGAACAGTTTTGACTGGGCTGAGCGGGAACTGTACTTCCTCAGTGGTAGGGAGGCGAGCAGGCCAGAGGTGGATGAACGCAGTGCCCTTGTTTGGGTGTAGGGCCTGATCAGAGCCTGGAGGTACTGCGGTGCCGTTCCCCTTTCTGTCTTGGAAATGATTGTTTTCAGGACCTTTTACCATCAGGCTGATTGATTTTAGAGAGCATGCACTTGTTTATGACTTACCTGAAAATTCAGCCCTCCAGAGGCCTGGCCTGCTGCTTTTAATACGCAGTACCATCTTGATTTAATGTATGATCCTATTCCGCCACCTAGCGACATTTTAAAGGTACTGCATGCTAAGAACACATTTTATTGAGACATTGAAAGGGCACACAGGAACTAAACATTTCACGTTAACCCTACCGAATATAAAACCTAACCTGCATAGTCTAACTCACCAGTAACCCTGACCTGCTTAGTCTAACCCACCAATAACCCTAACCTGCTTAGTCTAACTCACCAGCAACCCTAACCTGCTTAGTCTAACTCACCAGCAACCCTAACCTGCTTAGTCCAACTCACCAGCAACCTTAACCTGCTTAGTCTAACTCACCAGCAACCCTAAGCTGCTTAGTCTAACCCACCAGTAACCCTAACCTGTCTAACCCACCAGCAACCCTAACCTGCTTAGTCTAACTCACCAGCAACCCTAACCTGCTTAGTCTAACTCACCAGCCACCCTAACCTCCTTAGTCTAACTCACCAGCAACCCTAACCTGCTTAGTCGAACTCACCAGTAACCCTAACCTGTCTAACCCACCAGCAACCCTAACCTGCTTAGTCTAACTCACCAGCAACCCTAACCTGCTTAGTCTAACTCACCAGCAACCCTAACCTGTCTAACCCACCAGTAACCCTAACCTGCTTAGTCTAACTCACCAGCAACCCTAACCTGCTTAGTCTAACTCACCAGCAACCCTAACCTGTCTAACCCACCAGTAACCCTAACCTGCTTAGTCTAACTCACCAGCAACCCTAACCTGCTTAGTCTAACTCACCAACAACCCTAACCTGCTTAGTCTAACTCACCAGCAACCCTAACCTGTCTAACCCACCAGTAACCCTAACCTGTCTAACCCACCAGTAACCCTAACCTGTCTAACCCACCAGTAACCCTAACCTGCTTAGTCTAACCCACCAGTAACCCTAACTTGTCTAACCCACCAGTAACCCTAACCTGTCTAACTCACCAGTAACCCTAACCTGCTTAGTCTAACCCACCAGTAACCCTAACCTGTCTAACCCACCAGTAACCCTAACCTGTCTAACCCACCAGTAACCCTAACCTGTCGAACTCACCAGTAACCCTAACCTGCTTAGTCTAACCCACCAGTAACCCTAACCTGTCTAACCCACCAGTAACCCTAACCTGTCTAACTCACCAGTAACCCTAACCTGCTTAGTCTAACCCACCAGTAACCCTAACTTGTCTAACCCACCAGTAACCTAACCTGTCTAACTCACCAGTAACCCTAACCTGCTTAGTCTAACCCACCAGTAACCCTAACCTGTCTAACCCACCAGTAACCCTAACCTGTCTAACCCACCAGTAACCCTAACCTGTCTAACTCACCAGTAACCCTAACCTGCTTAGTCTAACCCACCAGTAACCCTAACCTGTCTAACCCACCAGTAACCCTAACCTGTCTAACCCACCAGTAACCCTAACCTGTCTAACTCACCAGTAACCCTAACCTGCTTAGTCTAACCCACCAGTAACCCTAACCTGTCTAACCCACCAGTAACCCTAACCTGTCTAACCCACCAGTAACCCTAACCTGTCTAACCCACCAGTAACCCTAACCTGTCTAACCCACCAGTAACCCTAACCTGTCTAACTCACCAGTAACCCTAACCTGTCTAACTCACCAGTAACCCTAACCTGTCTAACTCACCAGTAACCCTAACCTGCTTAGTCTAACTCACCAGTAACCCTAACCTGCTTAGTCTAACTCACCAGTAACCCTAACCTGCTTAGTCTAACTCACCAGTAACCCTAACCTGCTTAGTCTAACTAACCAGTGACCCTAACCTGCTTAGTCTAACCCACCAGTAACCTAACCTGCTTAGTCTAACTAACCAGTAACCCTAACCTGTTTAGTCTAACTCACCAGTGACCCTAACCTGCTTAGTCTAACCCACCAGTAACCTAACCTGCTTAGTCTAACTAACCAGTAACCCTAACCTGCTTAGTCTAACTAACCAGTGACCCTAACCTGCTTAGTCTAACCCACCAGTAACCTAACCTGCTTAGTCTAACTAACCAGTAACCCTAACCTGTTTAGTCTAACTCACCAGTAACCCTAACCTGCTTAGTCTAACCCACCAGTAACCTAACCTGCTTAGTCTAACTAACCAGTAACCCTAACCTGCTTAGTCTAACCCACCAGTAACCTAACCTGCTTAGTCTAACTAACCAGTAACCTTAACCTTTTTAGTCTAACTAACCAGTAACCCTAACCTGCTTAGTCTAACCCACCAGTAACCTAACCTGCTTAGTCTAACTAACCAGTGACCCTAACCTGCTTAGTCTAACCCACCAGTAACCCTAACCTGCTTAGTCTAACCCACCAGTAACCCTAACCTGCTTAGTCTAACTCACCATTCCTGCAGCAAGCTTTGGACCACTACACCGGATCATCGCAGCTAGTTAGCTGAAACCAAGTGGCTACCGTCTCAGTCAGCACCAGTTAGCCTCGAGCTAGGCCCATCTCCCGGCCAGCCGACTGAGTATACCAGCCAACTCTTGGGCTACAATACCTCTTTTCCCAATTGGCTTTGACCCTTTTTTGCCGACACGGAGCCCCTCCGATCCATCATGACTGGTCTGCCAACGTAATCGTGGTTTCAACAGGCTTTTCCATTGTGATGTCACCGAAGACCCATCTGCTAGCCCCGGCCCGCTAGCTTTCTGAACGCCGTGTCTCCAGCTCGCCCAGCGTAGTAGCAACTACTGAACGGCTCCGACTCACCTATCGCTGCTCATTGGACTCTATGATCACTCCACTACACAGCTGATGCCTGCTGGCCTGGTCATTAACACTGTACCTCTTTTTATTTACCTGTCAGCCCCAGCCTCAAACTCAGGTCCTGTATGTATCTAACTGACCCTCTCTGCCCATTCATCACCATTTACCTGTCAGCCCCAGCCTCGAACTCAGGTCCTGTATGTACCTAACTGACCCACTCTGCCCATTCATCACCATTTACCTGTCAGCCCCAGCCTCGAACTCAGGTCCTGTGTGTATCTAACTGACCCACTCTGCCCATTCATCACCATTTACCTGTCAGCCCCAGCCTCGAACTCAGGTCCTGTGTGCACCTAACTGACCCTCTCTGCCCATTCATCACCATTTACTCGTTGTCGTCTTAGCTCACCCGACCAACACCCCATGATTGCTTTACGCCTATCTCTAATGTCAATATGCCTTGTCTACTGCTGTGTTGGTTATTTACTATTGTTTTATTTCACTGTAGATCCCCCAGTCCCGCTCAACATGCCTTAGATAGCTCTTTTGTCCCACCCCCCACACACGCGGAGACCTCACCTGGCTTAACTGGTGCCTCCAGAGACGCAACCTCTCTCATCATCACTCAACGCCTCGGTTTATCTCCACTGTACTCACATCCGACCATACCCTTGTCTGTACGTTATGCCCTGAATCTATTCCACCAAGCCCAGAAATCTGCTCCTTTTATTCTCTGTTCCCAACGCACTAGACGACCAGTTCTTATAGCCGTACCCTTATTCTACTCCTCCTCTGTTCCTCTGGTGATGTGGAGGTTAATCCAGGTCCTGCAGTGCCTAGCTCCACTCCCCAGATGCTCTCATTTGTTTACTTCCGTAACAGTAAAAGCCTTGGTTTCATGCATGTTAACATTAGAAGCATACTCCCTGAGTCTGTTTCATTCACAGCATCAGCACACTCCGCCAACCCTGATGTCTGAGCCTTGTCTGAATCCTGGCTTAGGAGGTCCACCAACAATTATGACATTTCCATATCCGACTACAACATTTTCCGTCAAGATAACAGATCGCTGACCACAACTGCCCGCCCGTCCAGCATCACTACTCTAGACGGCTCTGACTTAGAATACGTGGACAACTAGGTGTCTGGTTAGACTGTAAACTCTCCTTCCAGACTCACATTAAGCATCTCCAATCCAAAATTAAATCTGGAATCGGCTTTCTATTTCGCAAACAAAGCCTCCTTCTCTCATGCTGCCAAAGATAACCTTGTGAAACTGACTATCCTACCGATCCTTGACTTCGGCGATGTCATTTACAAAATAGCCTCCAACACTCTACTCATCAAATTGGATGTAGTCTATCACAGTGCCATCCATTTTGTCATCAAAGCCCCATATACTACCCACCACTGCAACCTGTATGCTCTCGTTGGCTGGCCCTCGCTTCATATCCGTCGCCAAACCCATTGGCTCCAGGTCATCTTCAAACCCTTGCTAGGTAAAGCCCCGCCTTATCTCAGTGCACTGGTCACCATAGTAACACCCACCCATAGCACACACTCCAGCAGGTATATTTCACTGGTCACCCCCAAAGCCAATTCCTCCTTTGGTCGTCTTTCCTTCCAGTTCTCTGCTGCCCACGACTGGAACGAACTGCAAAAATCTCTGAAGCTGGAAACTCACATCTCCCTCACTTACTTTAATAATTAAGTACCAGCTGTCAGAGCAGTTTACAGATCACTGCACCTGTACTTAGCCTATCTGTAAACAGCCCATCTACCTACCTACCTCATCCCCATACTGGTATTTATTTATTTATTTTGCTCCTTTGCACCCCAGTATCTCTATCTACACATTCATCTTCTGCCGATCTACCATTCCAGTGTTTAATTGCTATATTGTAATTACTTCGCCACCATGGCCTATTTATTTCCTTAACTTACCTCATTTGCACTCACTGTATATAGACTTTTTGTTTTCTTTTGTTCTACTGTATTATTGACTGTATGTTTTGTTTATTCCATGTGTAACTCTGTGTTGTGGTATGTGTCGAATTGCGACGCTTTATCATGGCCAGGTCACAGTTGCAAATGAGAACTTGTTCTCAACTAGCCTCCCTGGTTAAATAAAGGTGATTAAAACATATATATATATTCCCCATCGCCTGTATTCCCTCTTTTTGAAACACTTCTGCTTCATCATGTTTATTTTATAGATGTTGGTGTGTTTCTAAATATACATGTATAAGCAGCTATCCCCAGCCTACTGTACAGTATAGACCTTTCCTTTGAAAGGCTATTGTTTGAAACAATTTTAACCCTAACCACCGAGGAGTGGCTTCCGTCTGGCCACTCTACCATAAAGGCCTGATTGGTGGAGCCCTGCAGGGATGGTTGTCCTTCTGGAAGGTTCTCTCTTCTCCACAGAGGAACTCTGGAGCTCTGTCAGAGTAACCATCGGGTTCTTGGTCACCTCCCTGACCAAGGCCCTTCTCCCCGAATTGCTCAGTTAGGCAGGACGCCCAGCTCTAGGAAGAGGCTTGGTGGTTCCAAACTTTCAGAATGCACCTTATAGGACAGACATTTCAAAACAAACTTGATTTATTTATATTGTTGACTATGTGTTTTTCCATGTATGAATCTGTTATTCAATGCGGCTTAGACTCTAGGTAATTTCTTTCTGATTGAGCCGACATCTGAAATGTCTCATCCCGAACACGGTAACATTGCGTTAAAGCAGCATGATCTACATGCCTGATCAGATTAAATCCAAGGATGCAAAGCTTTTCACTATAAGATAATGTATCAGTTGTGAGCTCAAGATTTCTACGCTGACTTCACAACAGGCTTTTTGAAAATGTTGACGTTTCCAAGTCTTAAAGTCAGATACAGATATACTATTCTACTATTCTTGGCACCCCAGAACAGAAACTCTCTGGTATTCTTGGCACCCCAGAACAGAAAATCTCTGGTATTCTTGGCACCCCAGAACAGAAACTTTCTGATATTCTTGGCACCCCAGAACAGAAAATCTCTGGTATGTTACTTTCTATCCACAAGAAATGACAGTACATCAACATACATTTCACTGTTCTTGACTGATTGGCTTATTTGGTAATGCAGGTAGTAGGTTAGCGTCTTGGTAATACATTTAGGTTCCTGTGTTGTTTTAAAGGTAATGTATTAGGTTCCCGTGTTGTTTTAAAGGTAATGTATTTGGTTCCTGTATTGTTTTAAAGGTAATGTATTAGGTTCCTGTGTTGTTTTAAAGGTAATGTATTAGGTTCCTGTGTTGTTTTAAAGGTAATGTATTAGGTTCCTGTGTTGTTTTAAAGGTAATGTATTAGGTTCCTGTGTTGTTTTAAAGGTAATGTATTAGGTTCCTGTGTTGTTTTAAAGGTAATGTATTAGGTTCCTGTATTGTTTTAAAGGTAATGTATTAGGTTCCTGTATTGTTTTAAAGGTAATGTATTAGGTTCCTGTATTGTTTTAAAGGTAATGTATTTGGTTCCTGTGTTGTTTTAAAGGTAATGTATTAGGCTCCTGTGTTGTTTTAAAGGTAATGTATTAGGTTCCTGTATTGTTTTAAAGGTAATGTATTAGGTTCCTGTGTTGTTTTAAAGGTAATGTATTAGGTTCCTGTATTGTTTTAAAGGTAATGTATTAGGTTCCTGTATTGTTTTAAAGGTAATGTATTAGGTTCCTGTGTTGTTTTAAAGGTAATGTATTTGGTTCCTGTGTTGTTTTATAGGTAATGTATTAGGTTCCTGTGTTGTTTTAAAGGTAATGTATTAGGTTCCTGTATTGTTTTAAAGGTAATGTATTTGGTTCCTGTGTTGTTTTAAAGGTAATGTATTAGGTTCCTGTATTGTTTTAAAGGTAATGTATTAGGTTCCTGTATTGTTTTAAAGGTAATGTATTAGGTTCCTGTATTGTTTTAAAGGTAATGTATTAGGTTCCTGTATTGTTTTAAAGGTAATGTATTTGGTTCCTGTGTTGTTTTAAAGGTAATGTATTAGGCTCCTGTGTTGTTTTAAAGGTAATGTATTAGGTTCCTGTATTGTTTTAAAGGTAATGTATTAGGTTCCTGTGTTGTTTTAAAGGTAATGTATTAGGTTCCTGTATTGTTTTAAAGGTAATGTATTAGGTTCCTGTATTGTTTTAAAGGTAATGTATTAGGTTCCTGTGTTGTTTTAAAGGTAATGTATTAGGTTCCTGTATTGTTTTAAAGGTAATGTATTAGGTTCCTGTGTTGTTTTAAAGGTAATGTATTTGGTTCCTGTGTTGTTTTAAAGGTAATGTATTAGGTTCCTGTATTGTTTTAAAGGTAATGTATTAGGTTCCTGTATTGTTTTAAAGGTAATGTATTAGGTTCCTGTGTTGTTTTAAAGGTAATGTATTTGGTTCCTGTGTTGTTTTAAAGGTAATGTATTAGGTTCCTGTGTTGTTTTAAAGGTAATGTATTTGGTTCCTGTGTTGTTTTAAAGGTAATGTATTAGGTTCCTGTGTTGTTTTAAAGGTAATGTATTAGGTTCCTGTATTGTTTTAAAGGTAATGTATTAGGTTCCTGTGTTGTTTTAAAGGTAATGTATTAGGTTCCTGTGTTGTTTTAAAGGTAATGTATTTGGTTCCTGTGTTGTTTTAAAGGTAATGTATTAGGTTCCTGTGTTGTTTTAAAGGTAATGTATTAGGTTCCTGTGTTGTTTTAAAGGTAATGTATTAGGTTCCTGTATTGTTTTAAAGGTAATGTATTAGGTTCCTGTGTTGTTTTAAAGGTAATGTATTAGGTTCCTGTGTTGTTTTAAAGGTAATGTATTTGGTTCCTGTGTTGTTTTAAAGGTAATGTATTTGGTTCCTGTGTTGTTTTAAAGGTAATGTATTAGGTTCCTGTGTTGTTTTAAAGGTAATGTATTAGGTTCCTGTGTTGTTTTAAAGGTAATGTATTAGGTTCCCGTGTTGTTTTAAAGGTAATGTATTAGGTTCCCGTGTTGTTTTAAAGGTAATGTATTAGGTTCCGTGTTGTTTTAAAGGTAATGTATTAGGTTCCTGTGTTGTTTTAAAGGTAATGTATTAGGTTCCTGTGTTGTTTTAAAGGTAATGTATTAGGTTCCTGTGTTGTTTTAAAGGTAATGTATTAGGTTCCTGTGTTGTTTTAAAGGTAATGTATTAGGTTCCTGTGTTGTTTTAAAGGTAATGTATTAGGTTCCTGTGTTGTTTTAAAGGTAATGTATTATGTTCCTGTGTTGTTTTAAAGGTAATGTATTTGGTTCCTGTGTTGTTTTAAAGGTAATGTATTAGGTTCCCGTGTTGTTTTAAAGGTAATGTATTAGGTTCCCGTGTTGTTTTAAAGGTAATGTATTAGGTTCCTGTATTGTTTTAAAGGTAATGTATTAGGTTCCGGTGTTGTTTTAAAGGTAATGTATTAGGTTCCGGTGTTGTTTTAAAGGTAATGTATTTGGTTCCTGTGTTGTTTTAAAGGTAATGTATCCAAAGGTATACAGACACACAACACAGTCAGTCTGTTGTTTAATGTATAATAGCCTAATGAATATCTCTTATCTCAGTCTGGCATAATAACCCTTTAGCACCTGGAAACACTGGACAATAAATACATTCACAAATATGATTCCCTTTCTGGTCTGTGTCAGGCCGAATCCGACCCGAGGTAAGAGCTTGTAAGTGGAACGTTATTCCCTTTTCATGTACCCTGTCTGTGTATTCTGACCTTGAACATCAGCATGAGAATAGCACCCTGTCGTTATTCTGACCTTGAACATCAGCATGAGAATAGCACCCTGTCTGTGTATTCTGACCTTGAACATCAGCATGAGAATAGCACCCTGTCTGTGTATTCTGACCTTGAACATCAGCACGAGAATAGCACCCTGTCGTTATTCTGACCTTGAACATCAGCATGAGAATAGCACCCTGTCTGTTATTCTGACCTTGAACATCAGCATGAGAATAGCACCCTGTCGTTATTCTGACCTTGAACATCAGCATGAGAATAGC
>NW_027011246.1:0-25235 GCF_036934945.1 Oncorhynchus masou masou | reverse complement strand
TTTGTGTGTGTGAGAGAGAGAGAGGAGAGAGAGGGAGAGAGAGAAAGAGTGAAATGGAGGGATACACAGACACAGAGAGACAGAGATGAACCTGACAGAGAAAGAGAGGGATGATAGAAGTGTGGTACTGGGTGAACAGGTGTGTGTGTGTGAACACAGCTGCAATGGGGGAGTGATGGGGGTGAGAGAGGACCATTGGTAATTATTTGTAATGCACCTGCCACACTTTAAATGGTGCCACAAACACCGTTCCAATCCAGGCTGGGGAAAAATAAATATTTTGGGTTTAGGGTTTATACTGTGGAAAACACAAGGGTATTTTACATTGATACAGTTCTGTCAAATCAAATGCCCCATTTCCCTGAAGGTTTTCTATAAGACACAAACAGGGGATACATTCCAAATAGCACCCTATTCCCTACATAGTGCACTACTTTAGACTAGAACTCTATTGGCCCTGGTTAAAAGTAGAATGGAATAGGGTTTCATTTGGAACTGACCCAGAGACTGGCCACAGAGAACCTGTGAATTCAGAGCAGGGTTTGGAAGCACATTAAAGTTGTAGAGAAATTGGGTTGTGTTTAATGTGTCTTAAAAGCTGTCCAACAAGCCAAACAGATAAACCCATGAGTCATGCCAGGATGATAGATGGACATGAGGTTCCATTCACTGCTATGGCAAACACAAACACACACACAAACACACACACACACACACACACACACACACACACACACACACACACACACACACACACACACACACACACACACACACACACACACACACACACACACACACATACACAGTTTGGTCTATTGACTGCTATAGCAATACTGTATGAGAGTTACATGACAATTTAATGACGTAGCTATTTCATAATTTAATAACTTACTATATCAGAAGTCTGAAACAGATGTCCCGAGTGGTGCAGTGGTCTAAGGCACTGCATCGCTGTGCCACTAGAGATTCTGGGTTAGAGTCCAGGCTCTGTCGTAGCCGGCTGCGACCGGGAGCCCCGTGGGGAGGCACACAACTGACCCAGCGTCGTCCGGGTTAGGGGAGGGTTTCGCCAGCAGGGATGTCCTTGTCCCATCGCGCACTAGCGACTCCTGTGGCTGGCCGGACGCAGTGCACGCTGACACGGTCGCCAGGTGTACGGTGTGTTTCCTCCGACACCTTGGTGCGGCTGGTTAAAGTGGGCATTGTGTCAAGAAGCAGTGCAGCTTGGTTGGGTTGTTCTTCGGGGACGCACGGCTTTCGACCTTCGCCTCTCCCCGAGTCCATACAGCAGTTGCAGCAATGAGACAAGACTGTAACTACCAAATGCATATCGAGAAAAAAAGGGGTAAAAAAATAAAAGTCTGAAACTCTCTCGGTTCGCTGGCACAGAGGATAGTTTTTTTGTTGTGTGTGAGTGCGTGTCTATAAACAAACCCTTTTGTTCAGGAGTTTGGAAAACGCTTCAGGAAAAAAAGAGAGTAGTGATTGAAGCAAAGACGTCTTGTCAGTTGGTTTTATCCTTGATATGACACGAGAGCTGGAGCGCACATTTAAATAAAAAAATACAAAATGTTTTTATCAACTTCCTTTCTCCTCCTCTTCTCAACACTGTCGTCATGACTACTGTCACTGTTGACGGCTTTGACTAGAATCTCTTCACTGGTCGCATCCCACAATGCACTCTATTCACTATATATTTCATTACTTTTGACCAGGACCTATAGTAGTGCACTATGTAGGGAATAGGGTGCCAGTCGGAACTTAACCTCTATCTTGAAGTCTGTATCGGGAAGGATGCTATTTTATTTTGTCATTAATTGGACCTGCTTGCCTTGTTTTTTTGTTGTGCTCCGTCTACGCAGCCATTCCAAAGGCTGGCACTGCCGAATGTTCTCTTCTCAATTGATCCATTCAGAAAATTCTCACAAAAAAAGTATTCTTCCCCTCCTAAAATGCACAAAACAGCTACCATGTCAAAGACAAACAACCGGACAAATGTTTTTTATATTTTACATTTTGATTTGCTTGTAATAAACATGTCCTTGTTTGTTTTGATTGACATGAGAGCATATCATGCTCTACTCTACTCTACTCTAATATGTTCTACTCTACTCTACTCTACTCTAATATGTTCTACTCTACTCTACTTTTTTATGTTCTACTCTACTCTACTCTAATATGTTCTACTCTACCATAATATGTTCTACTCTACTCTAATACGTTCTACTCTACTCTACACTAATCTACTCTACTCTAATATGTTCTACTCTACTCTGCTCTAATATGTTCTACTCTACCATAATATGTTCTACTCTACTCTACTCTAATATGTTCTACTATACTCTGCTCTACTCCACTCTACTCTAACCTACTGTACTCTAATATGTTCTACTCTACTCTACTCTACTCTAATATGTTCTACTCTACTCTACTCTACTCTAATATGTTCTACTCTACTCTACTCTAATATGTTCTACTCTACTCTATGTTCTACTCTACTCTACTCTACACTAATCTACTCTACTTTAATATGTTCTACCCTACTCTAATGTGTTCTCCTCTACTCTACTCTGCTCTAATCTACTCTACTTTAATATGTTCTACTCAACTCTACTCTAAAATGTTCTAATCTACTCTACTATAATCTAATATGTTATACTCTACTCTAATAATTTCTACTCTACTCTTCTCTACCCTACACTACTCTAATTAGTTCTACTCTACTCTACTATGCTCTACTTCACTGTACTCTAATATGTTCTACTCTACTCTACTCTAGCATGTTCTACTCTACACTACTCTATTATAATATGTTATACTCTACTATACTCTAATTTGTTATACTCTACACTACTCTATTCTACTATGTTCTACTGTACACTACTGTACACTACTCGACTCTAATATGTTCTACTCTGCTATACTCTAATATGTTCTACTCTACACTACTCTACTCTACTCTTCTCTAATATGTTCTACTCTACTCTAAAATGTTCTACGCTACTCTCATATGTTCTACTCTATTCTACTCTACTCTAATGTGTTCTACTCTACTCTAATATGTTATACTCTACTCCAATCTAATATGTTCTACTCTACACTACTCTTCTCTACTCTAGTATGTTATTCTCTACTCCAATATGTTCTACTCTACACTACTCTTCTCCACTCTACTCTACTCTAATATGTTCTACTCTTCTCTACTCTATTCTAATAGGTTCTACCTTACTCTAATATGTTCCACTCTACTCCACTTTACTCTACTCTAAAATGTTCTACTTTTCTCCATCTAATATGTTCTCCCTCGAATATGAATATGTTCTCCATCTAATATGTTCTCCCTCTAATATGAATATGCTCTCCCGAATATTTTCTCCCTCTAATATTTTCTCCATATGAAATGAATATGTTCTCCTTCTAATATGTTCTCCCTCTAATATGAATATGTTCTCCTTCTAAAATGTTCTCCCTCTAATGTGTTCTCCCTCTAATATGAATATGTTCTCCATTTAATTTTTTCTCCCTCTAATATGTTCTCCTTCTAATATGTTATCCCTCCAATATGTTCTCCATTTAATGTGTTCTCCCTCTAATATTAATTTGTTCTCCCTCTAATATGTTCTCCTTCTAATATGTTATCCCTCCAATATGTTATAAATCTAACATGTTCTCCCTCTAATATGTTCTCCCTCTAATATTAATTTGTTCTCCCTCTAATATGTTCTCCTTCTAATATGTTATCCCTCCAATATGTTATAAATCTAACATGTTCTCCCTCTAATATGTTCTCCCTCTAATATGAATATGTTATCCCTCTAATATGTTCTCCGTCTAATATGCTATCCCTCTAATATGTTCTCCCTCTAATATGTTCCCCCTCTAAAATGTTCCCCCTCTAAAATGTTCTCCCTCTAATATGAATATGTTCTCCCTCCAATATGTTCTCCCTCTAACATGTTCTCCCTCTAATATGAATATGTTCACCCTCTAATATGAATAAGTTCTCCCTCTAATATTAATTTGTTCTCCCTCTAACATGTTCTCCCTCTAATATGTTCTCCATCTAATATGTTATCCCTCTAATATGTTATCCCTCTAATATGTTCCCCCTCTAATATGTTCACCCTCTAATATGAATATGTTCTCCCTCCAATATGTTCTCCCTCTAATATGAATATGTTCTCCCTCTAATATGTTCTCCCTCTAATATGAATATGTTCTCCATTTAATATGTTCTCCCTCTAATATGTTCTCCCTCTAATATGAATATGTTCTCCATTTAATATGTTCTCCCTCTAATATGTTCTCCCTCTAATATGAATATGTTCTCCCTCTAATATGTTCTCCCGCTAATATGTTCTCCCTCTAATGTGAATATGTTCTCCTTCTAATATGTTCTCCATCTAATATGTTCTCCCTCTAACATGAATATGTTCTCCTTCTAATATGTTCTCCCTCTAATATGAATATGTTCTCCCTCTAATATGTTCTCCCTCTAAGATGTTCTTATTCTAATATGAATCTGTTCTCCCTCTAATATGTTCTCCCTCTAATATGAATATGTTCTTCCTCTAATATGTTCTCCCTCTAATATGTTCTCCTTCTAATATGAATATGTTCTCCCTCCAGTATGTTCCCCCTCTAATATGTTCTCCCTCTAATATTAATTTGTTCTCCCTCTAATATGTTCTCAGTCTAATATGTTCTCCCTCTAATATGAATATGTTATCCCTCTAATATGTTCTCCTCCAGTATGTTCTCCCTCTAATATCAATATGTTCTACTTCTAATATGTTCTCCCTCTATTATTAATATTTTCTCCTTCTAATATGTTCTCCATCTAATATGTTCTCCCTCTAACATGAATATGTTCTCCTTCTAATATGTTCTCCCTCTAATATGAATATGTTCTCCCTCTAATATGTTCTCCCTCTAAGATGTTCTTATTCTAATATGAATCTGTTCTCCCTCTAATATGTTCTCCCTCTAATATGAATATGTTCTTCCTCTAATATGTTCTCCCTCTAATATGTTCTCCTTCTAATATGAATATGTTCTCCCTCCAGTATGTTCCCCCTCTAATATGTTCTCCCTCTAATATTAATTTGTTCTCCCTCTAATATGTTCTCAGTCTAATATGTTCTCCCTCTAATATGAATATGTTATCCCTCTAATATGTTCTCCCTCCAGTATGTTCTCCCTCTAATATCAATATGTTCTACTTCTAATATGTTCTCCCTCTATTATTAATATTTTCTCCTTCTAATATGTTCTCCCTCTAATATGTTCTCCCTCTAATATGAATATGTTCTCCCTCTAATATTAATTTGTTCTCCCTCTAATATGTTCTCCCTCTAATATGAAAATGTTATCCCTCTAATATGTTCTCCCTCTAATACATTCTCCATCTAATACGTTCTCCCTCGAATATATTCTCCCTCTAATATGAATATGTTTTCCTTCTAATATGAATATGTTCTCCCTCTAATATGTTCTCCCTCTAATATGTTCTCCCTCTAATATGTTCTCCCTCTAATATGAATATGTTCTCCCTCTAATATGTTCTCCCTCTAATATGTTATCCATCTAATATGTTCTCCCTCTAATATGTTCTCCTTCTTTTATGTTCTCCCCCTAATATGAATGTTCTCCCTCTAATATGAATGTTCTCCCTCTAATATGAATATGTTCTCCCTCTAATATGAATGCTCTCCCTCTAATATGAATGTTCTCCCTCTAATATGAATGTTCTCCCTCTAATATGAATGTTCTCCCTCTGATATGAATATGTTCTCCCTCTAATATGAATGTTCTCCCTCTAATATGAATGTTCTCCCTCTAATATGAATGTTCTCCCTCTGATATGAATATGTTCTCCCTCTAATATGAATGTTCTCCCTCTAATATGAATGTTCTCCCTCTAATATGAATGTTCTCCCTCTAATATGAACGTTCTCCCTCCAATATGTTCTCCCTCTAATATGAATGTTCTCCCTCTCATATGTTCTCCCTCTAATATGAATGGTCTCCCTCTAATATGAATGGTCTCCCTCTAATATGAATGTTCTCGCTCTAATATGAATGGTCTCCCTCTAATATGAATGTTCTCCCTCTAATATGAATGTTCTCCCTCAAATATGAATGTTCTCCCATTAATACGTTCTCCCTCTAATACGTTCTCCCTCGAATATATTCTCCCTCGAATATGAATATGTTCTACCTCTAATATGTTCTCCCTCTAATATGTTATCCCTCTAATATGTTCTCCCTCTAATATGTTCTCCCTCTAGTATGTTCTCCCTCTAGTATGTTCTCCCTCTAGTATGATTATGTTCTCCCTCTAATATGTTCTCCCTCTAATATGAATATGTTATCCCTCTAATATGTTCTCCCTCTAGCATGTTCTCCCTCTAGTATGATTATGTTCTCCCTCTAATATTTTCTCCCTCTAGTATGATTATATTCTCACTCTAATATATTCTCCCTCTAATATGATCTCCCTCTAATATGAATATGTTCTCCCTCTAATATGTTCTCCCTCTAATATGTTCTCCATCTAATATGTTCTCCCTCTAATATATTCTCCTTCTTTTATGTTCTCCCTCTAATATGAATATGTTCTCCCTCTAATATGTTCTCCCTCTAATATGTTCTCCCTCTAATATGAATGTTCTCCCTCTAATATGAATGTTCTCCATCTAATATGAATGTTCTCCCTCTAATATGAATGTTCTCCCTCTAATATGAATGTTCTCCCTCTAATATGTTCTCCCTCTAATATGAATGTTCTCCCTCTAATATCTTCTCCCTCTAATATCAATATGTTCTCCTTTGACTATGTTCTCCCTCTAATATGAATATGTTATCCCTCCAATATGTTTTCCCTCTAACATGTTCTCCCTCTAATATGTTCTCCCTCTAATATGTTCTCCCTCTAATATGTTCTCCCTCTAATATGAAAATGTTATCCCTCTAATATGTTCTCCCTCTAATATATTCACCCTCTAATATGTTCTCCTTTTAATATGAATATGTTCTCCCTCTAATAAGTTCTCCCTCTAATGGTTCTCCCTCTAATATGTTCTCCCTCTAATATGTTCTCCCTCTAATATGAATGTTCTCCCTCTAATATGAATATACTCCATCTAATATGAATGTTCTCCCTCTAATATGAATAGTCTCCCTCTAATATGTTCTCCCTCTAATATGTTCTCCCTCTATTATGTTCTCCCTCTATTATGTTCTCCCTCTAATATGAATGTTCTCCCTCTAATATCAATATGTTCTCCTTTGACTATGTTCTCCCTCTAATATGTTCTCCCTCTAATATCAATATGTTCTACTTCTAATATGTTCTACCTCTAATATTAATATTTTCTCCTTCTAATACGTTCTCCCTCTAATATGTTCTCCCTCTAATATGAATATGTTCTCCCTCTAATATTAATTTGTTCTCCCTCTAATATGTTATCCCTCCAATATGTTCTCCCTCTAACATGTTCTCCCTCTAACATGTTCTCCCTCTAATATGAAAATGTTATCCCTCTAATATGTTCTCCCTCTAATACATTCTCCATCTAATACGTTCTCCCTCAAATATATTCACCCTCTAATATGAATATGTTCTCCTTCTAATATGAATATGTTCTCCCTCTAATATGTTCTCCCTCTAATAAGTTCTCACTCTAATATGAATATGTTCTCCCTCTAATATGTTCTCCCTCTAATATGTTATCCATCTAATATGTTCTCCCTCTAATATGTTCTCCTTCTTTTATGTTCTCCCTCTGAAGGAGAACCTTCTGGTGGTGTGGGGGCTGTGCATTGGCAAAGTGGGTGGGGTTATATCCTTCCTGTTTGGCCCTGTCCGGGGGTGTCCTCGGATGGGGCCACAGTGTCTCCTGACCCCTCCTGTCTCAGCCTCCAGTATTTATGCTGCAGTAGTTTATGTGTCGGGGGGCTAGGGTCAGTTTGTTATATCTGGAGAACTTCTCCTGTCCTATTCGGTGTCCTGTGTGAATTGAACTTCTTGAAACTCCCCATTCCGGATCCGGGTTTGTGACTAAAGCCTCAGGCTCATTAGCATAACGCAACGTTAACGATTTCTGAAAATCGCAAATAAAATGAAAATAATGCGTCTGCTCTCAAGCTTAGCCTTTTCTTAACAACACTGTCATCTCAGATTTTCAAAATATGCTTTTGAACCATAGAAATTGACGAATTTGTGTAAGAGTATGCAAAGCTATAGCATAGCATTTTGAGTAGCATTTAGCACGCAACATTTTCACAAAAACCAGATAACCAAATAAATAAAATCATTTACCTTTGAAGAGCTTCTGATGTTTTCAATGAGGAGACTCTCAGTTACATACCAAATGCGCAGTTTTTCCTGAAAGCGTCTGTGTGTAGGAGAAATCGTTCCGTTTTCTACATTGCGTCTGGCTACCAAACGAACCGAAAATTCAGTCACCTACAACGTAAAACTTTTCCGGATTAACTACATAATATCGAACGAAACATGGCAAACGTTGTTTGGAATCAATCCTCAAGGTGTTTTTTCACATATCTCTTCATTGATATGCAGTTCGTGGAAGCTTGCTTTCCTCTCTGTATCGCATGGAAAAATACTGGCAGGTGACTTTTGCGCACCAATTTCGGCGCAGGACACCGGGCGGACACCTGGTAAATGTGGTCTCTTATGGTCAATCTTCCAATGATCTGCCTACAAATACGTCACAATGCTGCAGACACCTTGGGGAAACGACAGAAAGGGCAGGCTCATTCCTCTCGCATTCACAGCCATATAAGGAGACAATGGAAAACAGAGCCTCAAAAATCCTTGTCATTTCCTGGATGCCATCTCATCTTGGTTTTGCCTGAAGCTCACGTTCTAGGGCACGCACAGAGAATATCTTGGTATTTCTGGACACGTCAGAGTGTTTTCTTTCGAATGGTATCAATTATATGCATAGTCGAGCATCTTTTTGTGACAAAATATCTTGTTTAAAACGGGAACGTTTTTCATCCAAAAATGAAATAGCGCCCCCATAGATGTAAGAGGTTAAGTGTGCTCTCTCTTTCTCTCTCTCGGAGGACCTGAGCCCTAGGACCATGCCTCAGGACTACCTGACATGATGACTCCTTGCTGTCCCCAGTCCACCTGGCCGTGCTGCTGCTCCAGTTTCAACTCTTCTGCCTTATTATTATTGGACCATACTGGTCATTTATGAACATTTGAACATGTTGGCCATGTTCTGTTATAATCTCCACCCGGCACAGCCAGAAGAGGACTGGCCACCCCACATAGCCTGGTTCCTCTCTAGGTTTCTTCCTAGGTTTTGGCCTGTCTAGGGAGTTTTTCCTAGCCACCGTGCTTCTACACCTGCATTGCTTGCTGTTTGGGGTTTTAGGCTGGCATTCTGTACAGCATTTTGAGATATCAGCTGATGTACGAAGGGCTATATAAATACATTTGATTTGATTCGATTTGATGAGGCAGGAAAATTACATGAATATATTGAAGCAAAATGTCAAGACATCAGTCAGGAAGTTAAAGCTTGGTCGCAAATGGGTCTTCCAAATGGACAATGACCCCAAGCATACTTCCAAAGTTGTGGCAAAATGGCTTAAGGACAACAAATTCAAGGTATTGGAGTGGCCATCACAAAGCCCTGACCTCAATCCTATAGAAAATCTGTGGGCAGAACTGAAAAAGCGTGTGTGAGCAAGGAGGCCTACAAACCTGACTCAGTTACACTAACTCTGTCAGGAGGAATGGGCAAAAATTCACCCAACTTATTGTGGGAAGCTTGTGGAAGGCAACCCGAAATGTTTGACCAAAGTTAAACAATTTAAAGGCAATGCTACCAAATACTAATTGAGTGTCTGTAAACTTCTGACCCACTGGGAATGTGATGAAATAAATAAAAGCTGAAATAAATCATTCTCTCTAGTATTATTCTGACATTTCACATTATTTGAACAAATTGGTGATCCTAACTGACCTAAGACAGGAATTCTTTCTAGGATTAAATGTCAGGAATTGTGAAAAACTGAGTTTAAATGATTTTGGCTAAGGTGTATGTAAACTTCCGACTTCAACTGTACATAGCATGACATTTGAAATGTCTTTATTCTTTTGGAACTTCTGTGAGTGTAATGTTTTCTATTCATTTTTATTGTTTATTTCACTTTTGAATATAATATAATAATATAATATATTATCTACTTCACTTGCATTGTTAATGTTATCATATGTTTCCCATACCAACAAATTGAATTTACTCGAATTGAATCGACTTGAATCGACTTGAATCAACTTGAATCGAATTCAATCGAATTGAGGAGAACCAAACAGATTGTCTACTTTCCGTTTACTTCTTGGCACAGACAATTTCTCATATTTCCAACAACGTGGCTTTCCTGCTCGTTTTCTAATGTTACCCAAACACTGGGTGCCTTTCCCAATCTGTTCCCAGAATTATCTCCCTCAGGACAGCCCCTTTACCACAGAGAAGCCAACTTCTCCTCTCCACTGAGATCAGTTTTAGCTGGAGGGTTTAGTCATCCTACATACAGTACCTCAGATCTCAGGAACGCTGGTGTGGAGGGTGAGGTCTTAATTTAGTAGCTTTGACTGTATCTCCCCTAGGGCTAGTTCACATAGCAGAGTTCTCCTTTCTCAGGGTGCTCTTAATAACAGCACATCCATAGAGCTGAAGACCCTTTATTTTACAAAGTGAAGGTCTAAGGTAGAATAGCATTGCTTTCCTGTATCCATTAGTTCTGTGAGATGAAATACACTACGTGGTTGTGTCTAAAGAAGGACCGAGTTATTCCTATTGCACGGAGCTCGTCCGTGGTTCTTCTCATTCTACCAGTAGACTTCTCGCAAAGAGCTTCCTACCCTTTTCTGTCAACTACAGACACGTGTACTCCATTGTGGTTTTACACAGGCACCTTGAAAGCTAGATGAGATAATTTTATGTTTGTCAAAGGTAAGGAGCGAGAGAGAGAAGATGAAGGAGAGAGAGAGAGAGAGAGAGAAAGTGAGAGAGAGAGACAGAGAGAGAGAGAGACAGAGAGAGAGAGAGAGAGACAGAGAGAGAGAGAGAGAGAGAGAAAGAGAGAGAGAGAGAGAGAGAGAGAGACAGAAGACAGTTAGAGAGAGAGGTCACGATCAGATGAGCTTCTGCATTTTCAGCATTTTCTTTAAAAAGATAGATTAGGAGTTAGATAAACTTGGATTTTTTGTCAGGAACACATACTGGATTCTACCCTCTACAACATAACCCCCACTTCAAATCAAAACTTAAAACCTACAACCTGATTTTGGACGGAATTACAGAATCACCTGGAAGGTTCACAACTACCAAGATTTATTTCTGTATACAGCAAATTCTCTGGAAAACAACAGAAACCTGAAAACTCCATCCAACCTGGAACTGAGTGAGTAATGCTTAGTCTGAAACTATATTTTAAAAGCCAAAAGCCAAGAAGAAAAATACACAACATTACTTTATAAGGACTGAATTCTAACATAATTCTGCCAAGCTTGATACAGCTTCAACTAGCACTGACGTGCAAAGTGAGAGGTGTCAAAGCCCATTAGCCCAACAATGGCAGGAGAGTCATACAGTCTACCCCAACCAAATGGAGAGGCCTTAGAGGCTCCCTCCCGCTGTTCAGAGGTAATTAAAATACAGTACCATTTGCATGTAAAGAATGATAAGTCAAGAAAATATTACAAAATGAAGCTCCTTATGGAACATCAAGAGACACTTTTTGCTGACTATTACAAAAATGGGAACATCAGCAACCTTATCTTCCACACAAACCATCCCTGGCATGGCACAGTGCTATATTAGCACACTACCCCTTTGTTAATAGAGGGGGGGTTAACGAGGGGTGGAAACTCAGAATACTTGATATCGAGGACTCTGAGTCAAGTAATATTAATATCTATAAGTCCGGAACAGTGATGGTACAGAGTAACCCCAAACAGTTTCAGCTGGACTTTCACCTAATCAAAGAATTAGCCCAGCAGGAGAAGCTCTCCCTTGATAAAGATACCCCCACACCGAGCGGGTCAGACCAGACCTCTTCACTATGTAACCCCACAGACGAATTCACCCAGCTGGAGATAAGGCAGGTGGAGCTGGAACAGCAGGTGATTACACTTCAGTCAGCACAGACCCAGACAACAGCCCAGCACAACAACAGCCCCTTAACCAGACCAGGAGAGCTGGAGGTGGACAGAGACATATCTGCACTTTGAACAGTGGTGAGACAAATACAACAGGAGAAAGAGGAGCAGAACAGAGCAATAGAGGAGAGTATCAGACTGCTGGTGGAGGAGAGGTTGAGGGGGATGGAGGAGAGGGTGAGGGGGGTGGAGGAGAGGTTGAGGGGGACGGCGTGTGACAGAGAACAACCCACTCGAGAGGTGGCCACCCCCACAGAGAAGCCAGCAGAACAGCCCACCTCAGCACCCAACAAAAGTCTCGACACCACAGCAGAACAGTCCACACCAGACCCTGACCATAGAGTCGACATCACAGCAGAACAGACAAATGAAGAACCCCAAGCCCAGCGGCTCTCACCCCCTCTCAGCACCCCCCCTGTCAGCCACCCTGATAGCCCTTCTGACAACCCCCCCACACCCACTGAGGACAAACACAAGACAAAGATTGTACTACTTATGGACTCAAATGGGAAATATATAGAAGAAAAAAAACTTTTCCCAAACACAGTGTGTCTAAACTCTGGTGTCCAAACACCCAGAGCACCCTAGACCTTCTGTCTGAGGCCAAACTAGGCTCACCCAGCCACATAATAATACACACAGGCACAAACGACCTGAGGGCACAGCAGGAAAGAGTGGCCACAGCACTGAAGGGAGTGATTGAAAAGGCTTCTTCTACTTTCTATCTCCACCCTGCCTCCACGAAAAGACTTCCACCCTGCCACAATACAGCGGGTAAACGCAAGTATTTCCTGTGACTGTGCCTCAAAACCAAACGTTTACCTGGCCCACCACTCCACCCTGGACTAGAACAGACTCTATGACCAGGTCCACCTCTATAAGACAGCAGTGCCCACCACTCCACCCTGGACTAGAACAGCCTCTATGACCAGGTCCACCTCTATAAGACAGCAGTGCCCACCACTCCACCCTGGACTAGAACAGCCTCTATGACCAGGTCCACCTCTACAAGGCAGCAGTGCCCACCACTCCACCCTGGACTTGAACAGCCTCTATGACCAGGTCCACCTCTACAAGGCAGCAGTGCCCACCACTCCACCCTGGACTTGAACAGCCTCTATGACCAGGTCCACCTCTACAAGGCAGCAGTGCCCACCACTCCACCCTGGACTTGAACAGCCTCTATGACCAGGTCCACCTCTACAAGGCAGCAGTGCCCACTACTCCACCCTGGACTTGAACAGCCTCTATGACCAGGTCCACCTCTACAAGGCAGCAGTGCCCACCACTCCACCCTGGACTAGAACAGCCTCTATGACCAGGTCCACCTATAGGCAGCAGTGCCCACCACTCCACCCTGGACTTGAACAGCCTCTATGACCAGGTCCACCTCTACAAGGCAGCAGTGCCCACCACTCCACCCTGGACTAGAACAGCCTCTATGACCAGGTCCACCTCTATAAGACAGCAGTGCCCACCACTCCACCCTGGACTAGAACAGCCTCTATGACCAGGTCCACCTCTACAAGGCAGCAGTGCCCACCACTCCACCCTGGACTAGAACAGCCTCTATGACCAGGTCCACCTCTACAAGGCAGCAGTGCCCACCACTCCACCCTGGACTTGAACAGCCTCTATGACCAGGTCCACCTCTACAAGGCAGCAGTGCCCACCACTCCATCCTGGACTTGAACAGCCTCTATGACCAGGTCTACCTCTACAAGGCAGCAGTGCCCACCACTCCACCCTGGACTTGAACAGCCTCTATGACCAGGTCCACCTCTACAAGGCAGCAGTGCCCACCACTCCACCCTGGACTAGAACAGCCTCTATGACCAGGTCCACCTCTACAAGGCAGCAGTGCCCACCACTCCACCCTGGACTAGAACAGCCTCTATGACCAGGTCCACCTCTACAAGGCAGCAGTGCCCACCACTCCACCCTGGACTTGAACAGCCTCTATGACCAGGTCCACCTCTACAAGGCAGCAGTGCCCACCACTCCATCCTGGACTTGAACAGCCTCTATGACCAGGTCCACCTCTACAAGGCAGCAGTGCCCACCACTCCACCCTGGACTTGAACAGCCTCTATGACCAGGTCCACCTCTACAAGGCAGCAGTGCCCACCACTCCACCCTGGACTTGAACAGCCTCTATGACCAGGTCCACCTCTACAAGGCAGCAGTGCCCACTACTCCACCCTGGACTTGAACAGCCTCTATGACCAGGTCCACCTCTACAAGGCAGCAGTGCCCACCACTCCACCCTGGACTAGAATAGCCTCTATGACCAGGTCCACCTATAGGCAGCAGTGCCCACCACTCCACCCTGGACTAGAACAGCCTCTATGACCAGGTCCACCTATAGACAGCAGTGCCCACCACTCCACCCTGGACTAGAACAGCCTCTATGACCAGGTCCACCTATAGGCAGCAGTGCCCACCACTCCACCCTGGACTTGAACAGCCTCTATGACCAGGTCCACCTCTACAAGGCAGCAGTGCCCACCACTCCACCCTGGACTTGAACAGCCTCTATGACCAGGTCCACCTCTACAAGGCAGCAGTGCCCACTACTCCACCCTGGACTTGAACAGCCTCTATGACCAGGTCCACCTCTACAAGGCAGCAGTGCCCACCACTCCACCCTGGACTAGAATAGCCTCTATGACCAGGTCCACCTATAGAGCAGCAGTGCCCACCACTCCACCCTGGACTAGAACAGCCTCTATGACCAGGTCCACCTATAGACAGCAGTGCCCACCACTCCACCCTGGACTAGAACAGCCTCTATGACCAGGTCCACCTATAGGCAGCAGTGCCCACCACTCCACCCTGGACTTGAACAGCCTCTATGACCAGGTCCACCTCTACAAGGCAGCAGTGCCCACCACTCCACCCTGGACTTGAACAGCCTCTATGACCAGGTCCACCTATAGGCAGCAGTGCCCACCACTCCACCCTGGACTAGAACAGCCTCTATGACCAGGTCCACCTCTACAAGGCAGCAGTGCCCACCACTCCACCCTGGACTAGAACAGCCTCTATGACCAGGTCCACCTCTACAAGGCAGCAGTGCCCACCACTCCACACTGGACTAGAACAGCCTCTATGACCAGGTCCACCTCTACAAGGCAGCAGTGCCCACCACTCCACCCTGGACTTGAACAGCCTCTATGACCAGGTCCACCTATAGGCAGCAGTGCCCACCACTCCACCCTGGACTAGAACAGCCTCTATGACCAGGTCCACCTCTACAAGGCAGCAGTGCCCACCACTCCACCCTGGACTAGAACAGCCTCTATGACCAGGTCCACCTCTACAAGTCAGCAGTGTCCACCACTCCACCCTGGACTAGAACAGCCTCTATGACCAGGTCCACCTCTACAAGGCAGCAGTGCCCACCACTCCACCCTGGACTAGAACAGCCTCTATGACCAGGTCCACCTCTACAAGTCAGCAGTGTCCACCACTCCACCCTGGACTAGAACAGCCTCTATGACCAGGTCCACCTCTACAAGGCAGCAGTGCCCACCACTCCACCCTGGACTAGAACAGCCTCTATGACCAGGTCCACCTCTACAAGTCAGCAGTGTCCACCACTCCACCCTGGACTAGAACAGCCTCTATGACCAGGTCCACCTCTACAAGGCAGCAGTGCCCACCACTCCACCCTGGACTTGAACAGCCTCTATGCCCAGGTCCACCACTACAAGGCAGCAGTGCCCACCACTCCACCCTGGACTTGAACAGCCTCTATGACCAGGTCCACCTGTACAAGGCAGCAGTGCCCATCTTTGCCCGAACTCTAAAGGACATCGCTCTCAAACGTATCCCCAACACTTCACACAGGAGCAACAGATCAATAGACACCCCACCCAGACCAGCGAGACACCCTCCCAGACCTGCAGGACCCCCCCCCCCTGGACCTACAGATAGAGGACCCACGCCAAGAGGAATTACATCCAGACCACCGCACACCCAGACACATCCACACCCCTACCCCAACCAATCAACACCCCCCCACGTCAACCATGCCCACACCCCATTTAGGCCCCCTCAGATCAGACCTATGCCACTCCTGCCCACCCCATGCACCCCACCCCCGCAAAGAGGGCCTCAACATGGATGCCACACAAACGCCCAGGTAGTGAGCGGGCAAACAGTCCCAACCCCCACTCTCACACTCGCCCAAGCCAATGGCATGTACCAGATACTCAGCAGGCTCTACTCACACTTACTGGCCTGAGGCCAAACCACGACCAACAACATTGGACACTTTATGGAACAAAAAGCCTTTACTATTTCATCCTGGAATATCCAAAGCCTGAGGTCATCTGCCTTTGGCCTGAAGAGCAGAAACCCGGACTTCACCAAAGAAATCGGTAATACAGACATTGTCATCCTGCAAGAAACCTGGTATAGAGGAGACAGACCCACTGGTTGCCCTCTAGGTTACAGAGAGCTGGTAGTCCCATCCACCAAACTACCAGTTGTGAAACAGGGAAGGGACTCAGGGGGTATACTAATTTGGTATAGAGCAGACATAACTCACTCCATTAAATTAATCAAAACAGGAACATTCTACATTAGGCTAGAAATTCAAAAGGAAATTATCCTAACAGAGAAAAATGTCCTCCTGTGTGCTACCTATATCCCCCCACTAGAATCCCCATATTTTAATGAAGACAGCTTCTCCATCCTGGAGGGGGAAATCAATCATTTCCAGGCCCAGGGACATGTACTAGTCTGTGGCGACCTAAATGTCAGAACCGGACAAGAACACCCTCAGCACACAGGGGGACAAACACCTGCCTGGAGGTGACAGCATTACCTCCCCCGTATGCCCCCCTAGGCACAACTATGACAACATAACCAACAAAAACGGGTCACAACTCCTGCAGCTCTGTCGCACGCTGGGTATGTACATAGTCAATGGTAGGCTTCGAGGGGACCCCTATGGTAGGTACACCTATAGCTCATCTCTTGGCAGTAGTACTGTAGACTACTTTATCACTGACCTCAACCCAGAGTCTCTCAGAGCGTTCACAGTCAGCCCACTGACACCCCTATCAGACCACAGCAAAATCACAGTCTACCTAAACAGAGCAATACTCAATCATGAGGCATCAAAGCCAAAGGAACTGAGTAACATTAAGAAATGCTATAGATGGAAGGAATGCAGTTTGGAAACCTACCAAAAACAATTAGGCAACAACAAATTCAATCCCTTTAGACAATTTCCTGGGTAAAACGTTCCAATGTAATAGTGAAGGTGTAAACTTGCAGAAGAAAATCTTAACAGTATATTTGACCTCTCAGCTTCCCTATCAAATCTAAAAATCTCAAATAGAAAACCAAAGAAAATTAACAACAATGACAAATGGTTTGATGAAGAATGCAAAAACCTAAGAAAGAAATTGAGAAACCTGTCCAACCAAAAACATAGAGGCCCGGAAAACCTGAGTCTACTCCTTCACTATGGTGAATCACTAAAACAATACAGAAATACACTACGGAAAAAGAAGGAACAGCATGTCAGAAATCAGCTCAATGTAATTGAAGAATCCATAGACTCTAACCACTTCTGGGAAAATTGGAAAACACTAAACAAACAACAACACGAAGAATTATCTATCCAAAATGGAGATGTATGGGTAAACCACTTCTCCAATCTTTTTGGCTCTATACAAAGAATAAAGAGCAAAAACATATACATGATCAAATACAGATCTTAAAATCAACTATTAAAGACTACCAGAACCCACTGGATTCCTCGATTACATTGAACGAGTTACAGGACAAAATAAAAACCCTCCAACCCAAAAAGGCCTGTGGTGTTGATGGTATCTTCAATGAAATGATCAAATATACAGACAACAAATTCCAATTGGCTATACTAAAACTCTTTAACATCATCCTTAGCTCTGGCATCTTGCCCAATATTTGGAACCAAGGACTGATCACCCCAATCCACAAAAATGGAAACACATTTGACCCCAATAACTACCGTGGAATATGCGTCAACAGTAACCTTGGGAAAATCCTCTGCATTATCATTAACAGCAGACTCGTACTTATCCTCAATGAAAACAATGTACTGAGCAAATGTCAAATTGGCTTTTTACCAAATTACCGTACAACAGACCATGTATTCACCTTTCACACCTAATTGACAACCAAACAAACCAAAACAAAGGCAAAGTCTTCTCATGCTTTGTTGATTTCAAAAGCCTTCGACTCGATTTGGCATGAGGGTCTGCTATACAAACTGATGGAAAGTGGTGTTGGGGATAAAACATACGACATCATAAAATCCATGTACACAAACAACAAGTGTGCGGTTAAAATTGGCAAAAAACACACAAATTTCTTCACACAGAGTCGTGGGGTTAGACAGGGATGCAGCTTAAGCCCACCCTCTTCAACATATATATCAACGAACTGGCGGGCACTAGAAAAGTCTGCAGCACCCGGCCTCACCCTACTAGAATCTGAAGTCAAATGTCTGCTATTTGCTGATGATCTGGTGCTTCTGTCACCAACCAAGGAGGGCCAACAGCAGCACCTAGATCTTATGCACAGATTCTGTCAGACCTGGGCCCTGACAGTAAATCTCAGTAAGACCAAAATAATGGTGTTCCAAAAAAGGTCCAGTCACCAGGACCACAAATACAAATTCCATCTAGACACAGTTGCCCCAGTTGCCCTAAAAACTATACATACCTTGGCCTAAACATCAGCGCCACAGGTAACTTCCACAAAGCTGTGAACGATCTGAGAGACAAGGCAATAAGGGCATTCTATGCCATCAAAAGGAACTTAAATTTCAACATACCAATTAGGATTTGGCTAAAAAATACTTGAATCAGTCATAGAGCCCATTGCCCTTTATGGTTGTGAGGTCTGGGGTCCGCTCACCAACCAAGACTTCACAAAATGGGACAAACACCAAATTGAGACTCTGCATGCAGAATTCTGCAAAAATATCCTCCGTGTACAACGTAGAACACCAAATAATGCATGCAGAGCAGAATTAGGCCGATACCCACTAATTATCACAATCCAGAAAAGAGCTGTTAAATTCTATAACCACCTAAAAGGAAGCGATTCCCAAACCTTCCACAACAAAGCCATCACCTACAGAGAGATGAACCTGGAGAAGAGTCCCCTAAGCAAGCTGGTCCTGGGACTCTGTTCACAAACACACCCTACAGAGCCCCATGACAGCAGCACAATTAGACCCAACCAAATCATGAGAAAACAAAAAGATAATTACTTGACACATTGGAAAGAATTAACAAGAAAACAGAGCAAACTAGAATGCTATTTGGCCCTACACAGAGAGTACACAGCGGCAGAATACCTGACCACTGTGACTGACCCACAATTAGGAAAGCTTTGACTATGTACAGACTCAGCGAGCATAGCCTTGATATTGAGAAAGACGCCCGTAGGCAGACATGGCTCTCAAGAGAAGACAGGCTATGTGCTCACTGCCCACAAATGAGGTGGAAACTGAGCTGCACTTCCTAACCTCCTGCCCAATGTATGACCATATTAGAGACATATTTCCCTCAGATTACACAGATCCACAAAGAATTCGAAAACAAATCCAATTTTGAAAAACTCCCATATCTGGGTGAAATTCCACAGTGTGCCATCAGAGCAGCAAGATTTGTGACCTGTTGCCACGAGAAAAGGGCACACCAGTGAAGAACACCAGCACCATTGTAAATACAACCCATATCTATGCTTATTTATTTTATCTTGTGTCCTTAACCATTTGTACATTGCAAAAACACTGTATATATATATATATATATATATATATATATATATATATAATATGACATTTGTAATGTCTTTATTGTTTTGAAACTTCTGTATGTGTGATGTCTTCTGTTAATTTTTATTGTTTATTTCACTTTATATATTACCTACCTTACTTGCTTTGGCAATGTTAACACATGTTACCATGCCAATAATGCCCCTTGAATTGAATTGAATTGAGACAGAGAGAGAGAGAGACAGAGAGAGAGAGAGAGAGAGAGAGAGAGAGAGACAGAGAGACAGAGAGAAAAGGAGAAGAAAGCGAGACAGACAGACAGACAGACAGACAGACAGACAGACAGACAGACAGACAGACAGACAGACAGACAGACAGACAGACAGACAGACAGACAGACAGACAGAGAGATTAATTAACTTGAGAGAGATATATTAATTGAATTGAGAGGGAGAGAGAGAGATTAATTGACTTGAGAGAGATATGTTAATTGAATTGAGAGAGAGAGAGAGATTAATTGACTTGAGAGAGATATATTAATTGAATTGAGAGAGAGAGATTAATTGACCTTAGAGAGATATATTAATTGAATTGAGAGAGAGAGAGAGATTAATTGACTTGAGAGAGATATATTAATTGAATTGAGAAAGAGAGATATATTAATTGACTTGAGATATATATATTAATTGAATTGAGAGAGAGAGATTAATTGACTTGAGAGAGATATATTAATTGAATTGAGAGAGAGAGATATATTAATTGAATTGAGAGAGAGAGAGATATATTAATTGACTTGATATATATATATTAATTGAATTGAGAGAGAGATATATATGTTAATTGAATTGAGAGAGAGAGAGATATATTAATTGAATTGAGAGAGAGAGAGATTAATTGACTTGAGAGAGATATATTAATTGAATTGAGAGAGAGAGATATATTAATTGACTTAAGATATATATATATATATATATATATATTAATTGAATTGAGAGAGAGAGAGATATTAATTGAATTGAGAGAGAGAGAGATTAATTGACTTGAGCGAGATATATTAATTGAATTGAGAGAGAGAGATATATTAATTGACTTGAGATATATATATTAATTGAATTGAGAGAGAGATATATATCTTAATTGAATTGAGAGAGAGAGAGATATATTAATTGACTTGAGATATATATATTAATTGGATTGAGAGAGAGAGAGATATATTAATTGAATTGAGAGAGAGATATATTAATTGACTTGAGATACATATATTAATTGAATTGAGAGATATATATTAATTGAATTGAAAGAGAGAGATATATTTATTGACTTGAGATATATATATTAATTGAATTGAGAGAGATATATATATATATATTAATTGAATTGAGAGAGAGAGAGCGATATTAATTGACTTGAGATATATATATTAATTGAATTGAGAGAGAGAGATATATTAATTGAATTGAGAGAGGTAGAGAGAGAGAGAGAGATATTAATTGAATTGAGAGAGAGATATATTAATTGAATTGAGAGAGAGATATATTAATTGAATTGAGAGAGAGATATATTAATTGAATTGAGAGAGAGATATATTAATTGAATTGAGAGAGAGAGATATTAATTGAATTGAGAGAGGGAGAGAGAGAGAGAGAGATATTAATTGAATTGAGAGAGAGAGATATTAATTGAATTGAGAGAGATATATTAATTGAATTGAGAGAGAGATATATTAATTGAATTGAGATAGTTATATTAATTGAATTGAGAGAGAGAGAGATATTAATTGAATTGAGAGAGAGAGAGAGATTAATTGAATTGAGAGAGATATATTAATTGAATTGAGAGAGAGATTCATTGAATTGAGAGAGAGAGAGATTAATTGACTTGAGAGAGATTCATTGAATTGAGAGAAATAGAGAGATTAATTGACTTGAGAGAGAGATTAATTGGCTTGAGAGAGAGAGATTAATTGACTTGAGAGAGAGATTCATTGAATTGAGAGAAAGAGAGAGATTAATTGACTTGAGAGAGAGAGATTAATTGGCTTGAGAGAGAGAGATTAATTGATTTGAGAGAGAGAGATTAATTGACTTGAGAGAGAGAGAGATTAATTGACTTGAGAGAGAGATCTGTCAAAGGCATGAGCTGGTAAATTATATACATTTAGCTAATAGAAATTATATCACTTTAGCTAAAATATAAATTATATCCCTGTAGCTAATATATAAATTATATCACTTTAGCTAAAATATAAATTATATCACTTTAGCTAATATATCAATGATATCACTGTAGCTAATTGTCAGGTATACTCCCTCCCCGGCGTCTAGGTCATCAGGCTGCTGATTATCCAACACACCTGTCACCATCGTCTTGCCCTTCAGCTTCTCATAACACTCACCTGGACTCCATCCGTCCTTGATTATCTCCCCTATATCTGTCCCTCCCCTTGGTTCCTTCCTCAGGTGTTATTGACTCTGTTTTCATGTCGGTCGTTGTTTGTGTTTCGTGTTTGTTGTTTTATTTATTTATTAAAACACTGCCTGAACTTGCTTCCTGACTCTCAGTGCACTCGTTACAGTAATAGAGATATTATATCACTGTAGCTAATTTAGAAATGATAACACTTCAGCTAATATATCAATTATATCACTTCAGCTAATATATCAATTATATCACTTCAGCTAATATGGAAATGATATCCATGTAGCTAATATAGAAATGATATCCCTGTAGCTAATATAGAAATGATATCCCTGTAGCTAATATAGAAATGATATCCCTGTAGCTAATATAGAAATGATATCCCTGTAGCTAATATAGAAATGATATCCCTGTAGCTAATATAGAAATGATTTCCATGTAGCTAATATAGAAATGATATCCCTGTAGCTAATATAGAAATGATATCCCTGTAGCTAATATAGACATGATATCCCTGTAGCTAATATAGAAATGATATCCATGTAGCTAATATAGAAATGATATCCCTGTAGCTAATATAGAAATGATATCCATGTAGCTAATATAGAAATGATATCCCTGTAGCTAATATAGAAATGATATCCATGTAGCTAATATAGAAATGATATCCCTGTAGCTAATATAGAAATGATATCCATGTAGCTAATATAGAAATGATATCCCTGTAGCTAATATAGAAATGATATCCCTGTAGCTAATATAGAAATTATATCCCTGTAGCTAATATAGAAATGATATCCTTGTAGCTAATATAGAAATGATATCCCTGTAGCTAATATAAAAATGATATCAATGTAGCTAATATAGAAATTATATCCCTGTAGCTAATATAGAAATGATATCCCTGTAGCTAATATAAAAATGATATCCCTGTAGCTAATATAGAAATGATATCCCTGAGAAATGAGGATAAGAAAAGCAGAGAGAAGGAAAACATAACCACAGGAATAAGGAATAACATGCTTCCTCATGTCTTAATGAAAACCTGGTTTTCCCCTCGTTCACGACTTCAGCCGAAGTCGGTCCCTCTCCTTGTTCGGGCGGTGTTCGCGGTCGGCGTCACCCGACCTTCTAGCCATCGCTGATCCATTTTCATTTCCATGGTTTTATCTTGTCTTCCTTCACACCTGGTTCCAATCCCATCATTTACATGTTGTGTATTTAACCCTCTGTTTCCCCTCATGTCCTTGTGAGATTGTTTAGTTTGTATGAGATGTGCTATTTAGTGTTGATGTGTGACGGGTTTGTACCCACTTTGTTATTTTGTACATTTTCGTTGTTTTTGGAGTTTGGTCAGCATTTAATAAACAACTCCGTTTATACCAAGTTCGTTCTCCTGACTTCCCTGCCACCAAAGCGTACCCCTTACACCCTCAGTGGATGTAGCTGAAAGTAATGATGTCATAGCTGTTCTTGTGTGGCGCTTTGGCACAACGTGCTGAGCCAATGGAAAATAGAAATGACAACTCTAAACTCTATGTTTTTTTCTATGCTCAGACAAGAAAATGACCGTCCATTAGTCCTCACTTTGAGGCTCAGTGGCTGACGAAACGCCCCTTTAAAAGCTCCATCCCAAAACGACACCCTGTTCCTTTTACAGTGCACTACAGCTCACCGGGGCCCTATGGGGTAAATTGTGGCATCTGAGACCCATTTAAGAGAGAGGTCCTATTCATACCTGAGACTGATGATGTTCGGATGCAAGGATTATTAATCAATAACAGTCATTAAACACGTAGTATAGAGCAAAAAAGACTCCCAAGTACAAACCTTTCTGTTACATCTGACAGCGAAATGTGTATGTGTATTTATTATAAAACAATATGTGGTCTATTTGGATCTTACCTGTGTCTCAAAGAGAACTCTATTTCCAATATAGTATTCTACTTTTGACCAGGGCACATTTTGTATTTATTTTAACCAGGCAAGTCAGTTAAGAACAAATTCTTATTTTTAATGAAGGCCTAGGAACAGTGGGTTAACTGCCTGTTCGGGAGCAGGACAACAGAGTTGTACCTTGTCAGCTCGGGGATTTGAACTTGCAACCTCCTGGTTACTAGTCCAACGCTCTAACCACTAGGCTACCTTGCCACCCCTGCACTCTAACCACTTGGCTACCCTGACGCCCCTCCGCTCTAACCACTAGGCTACCCTGCCGCCCCTCCACTCTAACCACTAGTCTACCTGCCGCCCCTCCACTCTAACCACTAGTCTACCTGCCGCACCGCCACTCTAACCACTAGTATACCTGCCGCCCCTCCACTCTAACCACTAGGCTACCTGCCGCCCCTCCACTCTAACCACTAGGCTAACTGCCGCCCCTCCACTCTAACCACTAGGCTACCCTGCCGCCCCTCCACTCTAACCACTAGGCTACCCTGCCGCCCCTCCACTCTAACCACTAGGCTACCCTGCCGCCCCTCCACTCTAACCACTAGGCTACCCTGCCGCCCCTCCACTCTAACCACTAGGCTACCCTGCCGCCCCCCACTCTAACCACTAGTCTACCTGCCGCCCCTCCACTCTAACCACTAGGCTACCCTGCCGCCCCTCCACTCTAACCACTAGGCTACCCTGCCGCCCCTCCACTCTAACCACTAGGCTACCCTGCCGCCCCTCCACTCTAACCAGTAGGCTACCCTGCCGCCCCTCCACTCTAACCAGTAGGCTACCCTGCCGCCCCTCCACTCTAACCACTAGCCTACCCTGCCGCCCCTCCACTCTAACCACTAGGCTACCCTACCGCCCCTCCACTCTAAC
>NW_027011245.1:0-25243 GCF_036934945.1 Oncorhynchus masou masou | reverse complement strand
CAACGTTGTCAATGGAACAAAAAGAACGTTAGTATAGTGCAGGATGCACCTGCCAGGCAGACTCCGACAGGATAGGACAAGGTGGAAGCAAACGAGACGACAGCTTGCTTCTGGCATCAAAAACACAAACAAGAATCAGACACTGAAAGTAGCAGGAACAGAGAGAGAAATAGAGACCTAATCAGAGGGGGAAGAGAGAACAGGTGGGAAAGAGTGAATGAGCTAGTTAGGGGAGATGTAGAACAGCTGAAGAATGAGAGACAGAGAAGGTAACCTAAAAAGACCAGCAGAGAGAGACAGAGTGAAGAGAAAGGACAGGAACAGACATAACAAGACATGACAGTACCCCCCCCCACTCACCGAGCGCCTCCTGGCGCACTCGAGAGGAAACCTGGCGGCAACGGAGGAAATCATCGATCAGCGAACGGTCCAGCACGTCCCGAGAGGGGAACCCAACTCCTCTCCTCAGGACCGTACCCCTCCCAATCCACTAGGTACTGATGACCACGGCCCCGAGGGCGCATGTCCAAAATCTTACGAACCCTGTAGATGGGTGCGCCCTCGACAAGGATGGGGGGAGGGACGAGCGGGGCGCGAAGAACGGGCTTAACACAGGAGACATGGAAGACCAGGTGAACGCGACGAAGATAGCGCGGGAGAAGAAGTCGCACTGCGACAGGATTAATGACCTGAGAAATACGGAACGGACCAATGAACCGCGGGGCCAACTTGCGAAGCTGTCTTAAGGGAAGGTTCTGAGTGGAGAGCCATACTCTCTGACCGCAACAATATCTAGGCCTCTTGGTCCTACGCTTATTAGCGGCCCTCACAGTCTGCGCCCTATTACGGCAAAGTGCCGACCTGACCCCCTTCCAGGTGCGCTCGCAACGCTGGACGAAAGCCTGAGCGGAGGGACGCAGGACTCGGCGAGCTGAGATGAGAACAGCGGAGGCTGGTACCCGAGGCTACTCTGAAAAGGAGATAGACCGGTAGCAGACGAGGGAAGCGAGTTGTGGGCGTACTCTGCCCAGGGGGAGCTGTTCTGACCAAGACGCAGGGTTACGAAAAGAAAGACTGCGTAAATGCGACCAACAGTCTGATTGGCCCGTTCGGCTTGACCGTTAGACTGGGGATGAAAGCCGGACGAGAGACTGACTGAAGCCCCAATCAAACGGCAAAACTCCCTCCAAAATTGAGACGTGAACTGCGGGCCTCTGTCGGAAACGACGTCAGACGGAAGGCCATGAATTCGGAAAACATTCTCGATAATGATCTGAGCCGTCTCCTTAGCAGAAGGGAGCTTAGCGAGAGGAATGAAATGAGCCGCCTTAGAGAATCTATCGACAACCGTAAGAATAACTGTCTTCCCGCTGATGAAGGCAGTCCGGTGATAAAATCTAAAGCGATGTGAGACCACGGTCGAGAGAGGGAATGGGAAGCGGTCTGAGACGGCCGGCAGGAGGAGAGTTCCCAGATTTAGTCTGCGCGCAGACCGAACAAGCGGCGACAAATCGACGCGCGTCACGTTCCCGAGTGGGCCACCAGAAACGCTGGCGAATGGAAGCGAGCGTACCCCGAACGCCGGGGTGGCCGGCTAACTTGGCAGAGTGGGCCCACTGAAGAACGGCCGGACGAGTAGGAACGGGAACGAACAGAAGGTTCCTAGGACAAGCTCGCGGCGACGGAGTGTGAGCGAGTGCTTGCTTTACCTGCCTCTCAATTCCCCAGACAGTCAACCCGACAACACGCCCTTCAGGGAGAATCCCCTCGGGGTCGGTGGAGACCTCAGAAGAACTGAAGAGACGAGATAAAGCATCAGGCTTGGTGTTTTTTGAACCCGGACGATAAGAAATAACAAACTCGAAACGAGCGAAAAACAGAGCCCAACGAGCCTGACGCGCATTAAGTCGTTTGGCTGAACGGATGTACTCAAGGTTCCTATGGTCAGTCCAAACGACAAAAGGAACGGTCGCCCCCTCCAACCACTGTCGCCATTCGCCTAGGGCTAAGCGGATGGCGAGCAGTTGCGATTACCAACATCATAGTTACGTTCTGACGGCGATAAGCGATGAGAGAAAACGCGCAAGGATGGACCTTGCCGTCAGAGAGAGAGCGCTGAGAAAGAATGGCTCCACGCCCACCTCTGACGCGTCAACCTCAACAACAAACTGACTAGAGATGTCAGGTGTAACAAGAATAGGTGCGGATGTAAAACGATTCTTAAGAAGATCAAAAGCTCCCTGGGCGGAAACGGACCACTTAAAGCACGTCTTAACAGAAGTAAGGGCTGTGAGGGGAGCTGCCACCTGACCGAAATTACGGATAAAACGACGATAGAAATTAGCGAAGCCCAGAAAGCGCTGCAGCTCGACGCGTGACTTAGGAACGGGCCAATCAATGACAGCCTGGACCTTAGCGGGATCCATCTTAATGCCCTCAGCGGAAATAACGGAACCGAGAAAAGGAACAGAGGCGGCATGAAAAGTGCACTTCTCAGCCTTCACATAAAGACAGTTCTCCAAAAGGCGCTGGAGGACGCGTCGCACGTGCTGAACATGAATCGAGAGAGACGGTGAAAAAATCAGGATATCGTCCATGTAAACGAAAACAAAAATGTTCAGCATGTCTCTCAGGACGTCGTTAACTAGTGCCTGAAAGACAGCTGGAGCGTTAACGAGGCCGAAAGGAAGAACCCGGTATTCAAAGTGCCCTAACGGAGTGTTAAACGCCGTCTTCCACTCGTCCCCCTCCCTGATGCGCACGAGATGGTAGGCGTTACGAAGGTCCAATTTGGTGAAAAACCTGGCTCCCTGCAGGATCTCGAAGGCTGAAGACATAAGAGGAAGCGGATAACGATTCTTAACTGTTATGTCATTCAGCCCTCGATAATCCACGCATGGGCGCAGGGACCCGTCCTTCTTCTGAACAAAAAAAAACCCCGCTCCGGCGGGAGAGGAGGAGGAGACTATGGTACCGGCGTCGGCGAAACCGACAAATAATCCTCGAGAGCCTTACGTTCGGGAGCCGACAGAGAGTATAATCTACCCCGGGGGAGTAGTTCCCGGAAGGAGATCAATACTACAGTCATACGACCGGTGTGGAGGGAGAGAAGTGGCCTTGGAACGACTGAACACCGTGCGCAGATCGTGATACTCCTCCGGCACCCCTGTCAAATCGGCAGGCTCCTCCTGTGAAGAAGAGACAGAGGAAACAGGAGGGATAGCAGACATTAAACAGGTCACATGACAAGAAACATTCCAGGATAGGATAGTATTACTAGACCAATTAATAGAAGGGTTATGGCGCACTAGCCAGGGATGACCCAAAACAACAGGTGTAAAAGGTGAACGAAAAATTAAAAAAGAAATGGTTTCGCTATGATTACCAGAGACAGTGAGGGTTAAAGGCAGCGTCTCACGCTGAATCTTGGGGAGAGAACTACCATATAAAGCGAACAAGGCCGTGGGCTCCCCTAACTGTCTGAGAGGAATGTCATGTTCCCGAGCCCAGGTCTCGTCCATAAAACAGCCCTCCGCCCCAGAGTCTATCAAGGCACTGCAGGAAGCAGATGAACCGGGCCAGCGGAGATGGACCGGAAAGGTAGTGCGTGATCCAGAAGGAGAGGCCTGAGTAGTTGCGCTCACCAGTAGCCCTCCCCTTACTGATGAGCTCTGGCTTTTACTGGACATGAGGTGACAAAATGACCAGCGGAGCCGCAGTAGAGACAGAGGCGATTGGTGATTCTCCGTTCCTTCTCCTTGGCCGAGATGCGGATACCCCCAGCTGCATAGGCTCAGCATCCGAGCCGGCGGAGGAGGGTGGCAGTGATGCGGCAGGTGGCAGTGATGTGGAGAGGGAGCAACGGAGAACGCGAGCTCCTTTCCACGAGCTCGGCGACGAAGATCAAACCGTCGCTCTATGCGAATAGCGAGAGCTATTAAGGAGTCCAGACTGGAAGGAACCTCCCGGGAGAGGATCTCATCCTTAACCTCGACGAGGAGACCCTCCAGAAAACGAGCGAGCAAAGCCGGCTCGTTCCAGTCACTAGAGGCAGCGAGAGTGCGAAACTCAATAGAATAATCCGTTATGGATCGATTCCCCTGACATAGGGAAGACAGGGCCCTGGAAGCCTCCTCCCCAAAAACAGAACGGTCAAAAACCCGTATCATCTCCTCCTTAAAGTCCTGATACTGGTTAATACACTCAGCCCTCGCCTCCCAGATTGCCGTGCCCCACTCACGCGCCCGTCCGGTAAGGAGAGAAATGACGTAGGCGATGCGGGCTGCGCTCCTGGAGTAAGAGTTGGGCTGGAGAGAGAACACCACATCACACTGAGTGAGGAATGAGCGGCACTCAGTGGGCTCCCCAGAGTAACAGGGCGGGTTGTTGATCCTGGGCTCCGGAGACTCGGAAACCCTGGAAGTGGGCGGTGGATCGAGGTGGAGTTGGTGAACCTGTCTTGTGAGGTCGGAGACTTGGACGGCCAGGGTCTCAACGGCATGTCGAGCAGCAGACAATTCCTCCTCGTGTCTGCCTAGCATCGCTCCCTGGATCTCGACGGCGGAGTGAAAAGGGTCCGGAGCCGCTGGGTCCATTCTTGGTCTGATTCTTCTGTTATGTACTTGAGTGAAGACCCAAAAGCGGTTTTAACAGAAAACAGAGTTCTTTAATGAAAAACAGGAATGGCATAAATCCTCTTCCAACGTTGTCAATGGAACAAAAAGAACGTTAGTATAGTGCAGGATGCACCTGCCAGGCAGACTCCGACAGGATAGGACAAGGTGGAAGCAAACGAGACGACAGCTTGCTTCTGGCATCAAAAACACAAACAAGAATCAGACACTGAAAGTAGCAGGAACAGAGAGAAATAGAGACCTAATCAGAGGGGAAGAGAGAACAGGTGGGAAAGAGTGAATGAGCTAGTTAGGGGAGATGTAGAACAGCTGAAGAATGAGAGACAGAGAAGGTAACCTAAAAAGACCAGCAGAGAGAGACAGAGTGAAGAGAAAGGACAGGAACAGACATAACAAGACATGACATTTTCTGTGATAAATAACTCTAGTAACTTCCAACAATGACTGACTGTGCTGTCCAACTCCTCTCCTCACTCGTGTCGTGTGTGTGTGTGTGTGTGTCTACAATATGAAAGATGTCTCACAGAGGAAGCCGCTGCATCGTGTTACTAAGGATTAACCTCCAAAGTGTGTAAATGCTAATGTGTCCAGAACAAACATCAGAGGCATCATGACACATCAACAAGTCTGTTATTTTTTTATCTTCTTTTTTAACTTAATTACTTGTTTTCCTCTCTGGCTTTCTCTGAAATCTCTCTCATAACAGCACATTATCTGCATATTTAATCAATACAACTTTAGCTTTTCATGTTTTTTTGGCAGCGTTTGCATTGTGCACAGATCAACTCCACACTTCCACCCTAAATGATTGATTTTACTGTGTAGGCTGGAATCCCTACAGACTCGTCTGACCCGACAGATATAAAAAATTAAAATTGACCCAATTTCAGCCTCCAAACGTCAGAAGACAACTTTCTGAGCAGGTGAAGCTCAAAAAAAAATTTGGACCGTGAGAAGAGCAAGGTGAGAGAGTGTGAGAAAATCCTGTAAACATCATGTTTTAGAGCTGGGAGACACAGCCAGGGTGAAGAACGAGATGCAAACCAGTTCCACCACATCCACCTCTGCAGGACACACAGCCAGGGTGAAGAACCAGATGCAAACCAGTTCCACCACATCCACCTCTGCAGGACACACAGCCAGGGTGAAGAACCAGATGCAAACCAGTTCCACCACATCCACCTCTGCAGGACACACAGCCAGGGTGAAGAACGAGATGCAAACCAGTTCCTCCACATCCACCTCTGCAGGAGACACAGCCAGGGTGAAGAACGAGATGCAAACCAGTTCCTCCACATCCACCTCTGCAGGAGACACAGCCAGGGTGAAGAACGAGATGCAAACCAGTTCCACCACATCCACCTCTGCAGGACACACAGCCAGGGTGAAGAACGAGATGCAAACCAGTTCCTCCACATCCACCTCTGCAGGAGACACAGCCAGGGTGAAGAACGAGATGCAAACCAGTTCCACCACATCCACCTCTGCAGGACACACAGCCAGGGTGAAGAACGAGATGCAAACCAGTTCCTCCACATCCACCTCTGCAGGACACACAGCCAGGGTGAAGAACCAGATGCAAACCAGTTCCACCTGTCCTCCACATCCACCTCTGCAGGACACACAGCCAGGGTGAAGAACCAGATGCAAACCAGTTCCACCTGTCCTCCACATCCACCTCTGCAGGACACACAGCCAGGGTGAAGAACGAGATGCAAACCAGTTCCACCTGTCCACCTCTGCAGGACACACAGCCAGGGTGAAGAACCAGATGCAAACCAGTTCCTCCACATCCACCTCTGCAGGACACACAGCCAGGGTGAAGAACGAGATGCAAACCAGTTCCTCCACATCCACCTCTGCAGGACACACAGCCAGGGTGAAGAACGAGATGCAAACCAGTTCCTCCTGTCCTCCACATCCACCTCTGCAGGACACACAGCCAGGGTGAAGAACGAGATGCAAACCAGTTCCACCTGTCCTCCACATCCACCTCTGCAGGACACACAGCCAGGGTGAAGAACGAGATGCAAACCAGTTCCACCTGTCCTCCACATCCACCTCTGCAGGACACACAGCCAGGGTGAAGAACGAGATGCAAACCAGTTCCTCCTGTCCTCCACATCCACCTCTGCAGGACACACAGCCAGGGTGAAGAACCAGATGCAAACCAGTTCCACCTGTCCTCCACATCCACCTCTGCAGGACACACAGCCAGGGTGAAGAACGAGATGCAAACCAGTTCCACCTGTCCTCCACATCCACCTCTGCAGGAGATGCAAAATGCAAAGTGATGTGATTGCAACAGCAATATTTAAACGTCACGTTTATTGTAAAAGTGCCGTGAGGGCTGCTCTACACCCACCCTGGACAATCATTGTCTGTCTGCAGGGAGTAAATGGATTTTTTCAATTTGTGGATCTTCCTGGAACTGCTGTTTTTTCTCCAGAGGCATGGCTCAGTTGGCAACTCCAGGATAGAGGGTTCAATTCCCTGGGCCATCCATATGTAAATTGTATACGAAATATAAATCTATGCACAAAATAACTTTGTATCCAAGTCTGCTAAATAGCTTTAAATATTATTATTATTATAATAGAATCATCCCTGAGACAGAAACCCACTCCCTCTCTCATAAATACCCAACACAGCAGCCTGTGGGTCCCATGGGATCCATTAGAATTGATGCCATATTATATATTGAAATGGTGTTTGTTTCTCACTCTCTGGGTCTCTGGGATGAAAAACAAAAGGGGTATTGAGTGATACATTATGAGTAGTGTTGTTTGCTTCCTTGCTTCCAGTGAGAGTTTGTGTGTCCTCGTGTGTTTGGTAATAGAGAGATGTTGCACCTCTCCTGCTAATACATCGTGTTACTAAGGATTTAACCTCCAAAAACGGTGAAGAAATCTAAATGTGTTCATCCAGGATAAACACCGAAGATATAGACATCACAACACAGTTGCAAAGAGAATATCTCAGACTGACCAATAAAACTGGCCAATTAAAAAAAAAGAAAATATTAAGATGTGTAAAAGAACACAGACAGAGGAACTCATCCCAGAGTAGCCTCTTCACTGTTGACGTTGAGACTGGACAGAGGAACTCTGCCTAGAAGGTCAGCATCCAGGAGTCTCCTCTTCACTGTTGACGTTGAGACTGGACAGAGGAACTCTGCCTAGAAGGTCAGCATCCAGGAGTCTCCTCTTCACTGTTGACGTTGAGACTGGACAGAGGAACTCTGCCTAGAAGGACCAGCATCCAGGAGTCTCCTCTTCACTGTTGACGTTGAGACTGGACAGAGGAACTCTGCCTAGAAGGACCAGCATCCTGAAGTCTCCTCTTCACTGTTGACGTTGAGACTGGACAGAGGAACTCTGCCTAGAAGGACCAGCATCCTGAAGTCTCCTCTTCACTGTTGACGTTGAGACTGGACAGAGGAACTCTGCCTAGAAGTACCAGCATCCTGGAGTCTCCTCTTCACTATTGACGTTGAGACTGGACAGAGGAACTCTGCCTAGAGGTACCAGCATCCTGGAGTCTCCTCTTCACTGATGACGTTGAGACTGGACAGAGGAACTCTGCCTAGAGGTACCAGCATCCTGGAGTCTCCTCTTCACTATTGACGTTGAGACTGGACAGAGGAACTCTGCCTAGATGTACCAGCATCCTGGAGTCTCCTCTTCACTATTGACGTTGAGACTGGACAGAGGAACTCTGCCTAGAAGGACCAGCATCCTGGAGTCTCCTCTTCACTGTTGACGTTGAGACTGGACAGAGGAACTCTGCCTAGAGGTACCAGCATCCTGGAGTCTCCTCTTCACTGTTGACGTTGAGACTGGATAGAGGAACTCTGCCTAGAAGGACCAGCATCCAGGAGCCTCCTCTTCACTATTGACGTTGAGACTGCACAGAGGAACTCTGCCTCGAAGGCCAGCATCCAGGAGTCTCCTCTTTACTGTTGACGTTGAGACTGGACAGAGGTACTCTGCCTAGAAGGCCAGCATCCCAGAGTAGCCTCTTCACTGTTGAGACTGGACAGAGGAACTCTGCCTAGAAGGCCAGCATCCCAGAGTTGCCTCTTCACTGTTGACGTTGAGACTGGACAGAGGAACTCTGCCTAGAAGCCCAGCGTCCAGGAGTCTCCCCTTCACTGTTGACAGTCAGACTGGACAGAGGGACTCTGCCTAGAAGTCTGACATCCCGCAGTCTCCTCTTCACTGTTGACATTGAGACGGGTGTTTTGCTGGTACTATTAAATGAAGCTGCCAGTTAAGGACTTGTGAGGCGTCTGTTTCTCAAACTAGACATTCTAATGTACTTGTCCTCTTGCTCAGTTGTGCACCGGGGCCTCCCACTCCTCTTTCTATTCTGGTTAGAGCCAGTTTGCGCTGTTCTGTGAAGGGAGTAATGCACTGCGTTGTACCAGATCTTCAGTTTCTTGCCGGTTTCTTGCACTGTAATAGCTTTTATTTCTCAGAACAAGAATAGACTGAGTTTCAGAAGAAGGTTCTATGTTTCTAGCCATTTTGAGGCTGTAGATATTCCATTAAAAATTCACCGTTCCCAGCTACAATAGTCGTTTACAACATTAACAATGTCTACACTGTATTTCCGATCAATTTGATGTTATTTTAATGGACAAAAAAATGTAGCTTTTCTTTCAATAACAAGGACATTTCTAAGTGACCCCAAACTTTTTGAAGGTAGTGTTTATTGCCCTAAGAGTTGTGCAGAGTTGGTAGAATCTTATTCAAAATAATTCATAGCTGTAATGGCTGTCAAAGGTGCATCCACCATTAACTCTGGGGTGTGAAGACAGATGCAATCAAGACATCATTTGTTTTATTACATTGTATTTATTAAATGTTCTAAGTATTTTTGTTCCTTCTTTCACTGTGAAAATGTGTAGATCTGTAGGAAACAATTCAATTCAATCTCTTTTTTCGATTTGAATTTTAAAGGCAGGAAAATGTGAAAAACTGTGTGAAGGGGTGTGTAGACTTTAACTAGGCACTGTTTGAGTGTGTGCTGTTTTGTAATTCAGCAATATATCCGGGTAAGCGGCTTTGTGAGTATGTGCTTTAATAAAAACCAAGTGTGTTTATTGACAGAGCTTCCAGTATGTATGTACGTGGGTGGTAGTGGGTAGGTTGTCTTTTGTACTGTAGCTGTCTTGCCGGAGGGGATGTTGGAGTAGTGAGTGGGGAGCTAACCGGTGGAAAATACCAATAAAAACTGTAGCTTCTTCACAGGTAGCTGTTCCCAGTCTACCAGTCACATGTTCTGTCTGCAACTTCCACTCAACCCTTCTGTTGGAGCAAATGGAAGGAGCCTGGGCCAGTCAAATTCCTACCCAGCAAGCACATAACATTCAGAGAACCTTTTGTGTTTCTTACAGCTTGGTGAGAGAGTAGTTGTTTTTTAATGGTAATTTTGCATGCGACCCTTCTGACAACTTTCTGGGATTGGTTTAGGATTGTTCCAAAGCCAAGCAACTTTCTAGGATTGGTTTAGGATTGTTCCAAAGCCAAGCAACTTTCTGGGATTGGTTTAGGATTGTTCCAAAGCCAAGCAACTTTCTGGGATTGGTTTAGGATTGTTCCAAAGCCAAGCAAATTTCTGGGATTGGTTTAGGATTGTTCCAAAGCCAAGCAAATTTCTGAGATTGGTTTAGGATTGTTCCAAAGCCAAGCAACTTTCTGGGATTGGTTTAGGATCGTTCCAAAGCCAAGCATCTTTCTAGAATTGGTTTAGGATTGTTCCAAAGCCAAGCAACTTTCTGGGATTGGTTTAGGATTGTTCCAAAGCCAAGCAACTGTCTGGGATTGGTTTAGGATTGTTCCAAAGCCAAGCAAATTTCTGGGATTGGTTTAGGATTGTTCCAAAGCCAAGCAACTTTCTGGGATTGGTTTAGGATTGTTCCAAAGCCAAGCAACTTTCTGGGATTGGTTTAGGATCGTTCCAAAGCCAAGCAACTTTCTCAGCACATTTATTAAGTAACTTGACAAACATTTTATGTTCTTGGGCATTTCATAACTAACAATGTTTCCTAAAAGTTCAAAAATGGTTCAATTTCAATTTTGGTAATGTTCTAGGAACGTTCCCTAATGGTTTGACATTGGCAATGTTCTCAAATTGTTCAGAGTACGTTAAGGCAGGTTCCTTCCTCCTACACAACATATGAAATATTTTACTAAAGTAAAGTGAACAAATGATGATTTAAGTGATAAGTAGTTACCACCGTCATGGGACTTGTTTTATTTTGTTGTTGTTCAACCCACGCAAAGCATAGTGCATTTAAAAAATATATTGAAACCTGTGGTAATTTCAGGACTTCAGCATGACGTTTCCTTGTGGTTCTATTTAAAGTCATGTTCTCAGAGTGTTCCGGAGAACGTTACAACTTTCCATAAAAACTTTAGTAATGTTCAGAGAGCTCTCTCTGTCCTCTATGTTGTTAAGTGTGTTCAGGTGTGTTGGCCGCACCCACTAATTGGCCACACCTGATCTTAATGAGTGTTTGTTTCCTATGAAATGGGGTCTGTTTAAATAAACTAAAAGTAACAGCTTTGTATGCTCCATCCTGGTGGCGCAGTGGACTAATTCCATGGATAGAGAAAATAAGATAATAGGTTTGAAACTCACTGATGAAAAATAAATGTGTTTGCGTGATTAATGTCTAAGGAAATACATTTCCATGTGTCCTATCTGTGTTTGGAGTTAAAACATGAACCCCAAATAAGCTAGCAATGTTATTAAAAGTCTTATTGAATCATTCAGTGAAAGTTTTCAGTTATTCAAAAAGCTTTAGTTTCCGCTCTCAGAGCGTTAACAAAACCTCCCATGAAAACGTTGAAGGAACCAGAGCAAAACATTGTCAGAACTTCCCTGCAACCTATTCCGTTTTACCAGTCAGGAAACTTATGGCTTCGTTCCCACAACCGATGTGAAACCAAAAACATACTTTCCCACAACTTCCAAGGATCCAAATGTGCTAGCTGGGTACCGTAAAATACTTCCCTTGTTCTTAGAGCTTCAACTATCAACGAGTTAGGAGGCACACTTCTTGTACTGTGTATGAGTTATTGCAGTGGTTCCCAATCTCTTTCATTTACTGTACCACCAACTGAATTTCGCTCTGCCTGGAGTACCCCTGAACTACCCACTAATGTGCATTTTACCACTAAGCCTATGGTCTCATGAGTCTTCTTAGCCTATCCACAAGGGGTAGGTACCAACCCCTAGTTGGGAACCACTGACTTGCTGTACATTATATTATTCTGTCTTTAGTACTGTGACTAGTAGACCTGGGTGTCGGTCTATTTTCATTCCACTTTGAAGAGGAGAGATTGAAGCCAGTTACTGAAGCTGGCACCAAAAACAGGAAACAGTGAAACCAGTTACTGAGGCTGGCACCAATAACAGGAAACAGTAAAGACAGTTACTGAAGCTGGCACCAAAAACAGGAAACAGTGAAACCAGTTACTGAAGCTGGCACCAAAAACAGGAAACAGTGAAGCCAGTTACTGAGGCTGGCACCAATAACAGGAAACAGTAAAGACAGTTACTGAAGCTGGCACCAAAAACAGGAAGCAGTGAAGCCAGTTACTGAGGCTGGCACCAAAACCAGGAAACGGTGAAACCAGTTACTGAAGCTGGCACAAATAACAGGAAGCAGTGAAACCAGTTACTGAAGCTGGCACCAATAACAGGAAACAGTAAAGACAGTTACTGAAGCTGGCACCAAAAACAGGAAACAGTGAAACCAGTTACTGAAGCTGGCACCAAAAACAGGAAACAGTGAAACCAGTTACTGAGGCTGGCACCAATAACAGGAAACAGTAAAGACAGTTACTGAAGCTGGCACCAAAAACAGGAAGCAGTGAAGCCAGTTACTGAGGCTGGCACCAAAAACAGGAAACAGTGAAACCAGTTACTGAAGCTGGCACCAATAACAGGAAGCAGTGAAGCCAGTTACTGAGGCTGGCACCAAAACCAGGAAACGGTGAAACCAGTTACTGAAGCTGGCACCAATAACAGGAAGCAGTGAAACCAGTTACTGAGGCTGGCACCAATAACAGGAAACAGTAAAGACAGTTACTGAAGCTGGCACCAAAAACAGGAAACAGTGAAACCAGTTACTGAAGCTGGCACCAAAAACAGGAAACAGTGAAACCAGTTACTGAGGCTGGCACCAATAACAGGAAACAGTAAAGACAGTTACTGAAGCTGGCACCAATAACAGGAAGCAGTGAAACCAGTTACTGAGGCTGGCACCAAAAACAGGAAGCAGTGAAGCCAGTTACTGAAGCTGGCACCAATAACAGGAAGCAGTGAAGCCAGTTACTGAGGCTGGCACCAATAACAGGAAGCAGTGAAACCAGTTACTGAGGCTGGCACCAATAACAGGAAACAGTAAAGACAGTTACTGAAGCTGGCACCAAAAACAGGAAGCAGTGAAGCCAGTTACTGAAGCTGGCACCAATAACAGGAAGCAGTGAAGCCAGTTACTGAAGCTGGCACCAAAAACAGGAAGCAGTGAAGCCAGTTACTGAGGCTGGCACCAATAACAGGAAGCAGTGAAGCCAGTTACTGAAGCTGGCACCAATAACAGTAAACAGTGAAGCCAGATACTGAGGCTGGCACCAATAACAGGAAACAGTGAAACCAGTTACTGAGGCTGGCACCAATAACTGGAAACAGTGAAGCCAGTGACTGAAGCTGGCACCAATAAGAAGGATGCCTAGAAGGCCAGCCTCCCAGAGTCGGCTCTTCACTGCTGACGTTGAGACTGGTGTTTTGCGGCAATTGAGGACTTGTGAGGCATCTGTTTCTCAAACTAGACAATCCAATGTACTTTTCCTCTTGCTCAGTTGTGCACCGGGGCCTCCCACTCCTCTTTCTATTCTGGTTAGAAAAAGTTTTCTCTGTTCTGTGAAGGGAGTAGTACACATCGTTGTATGAGATCTTCAGTATCCTAGCAGTTACTGAAGCTGGCACCAAAAACAGGAAACAGTGAAACCAGTTTCTGAAGCTGGCACCAAAAACAGGAAACAGTGAAACCAGTTACTGAGGCTGGCACCAATAACAGGAAACAGTAAAGACAGTTACTGAGGCTGGCACCAAAAACAGGAAACAGTGAAACCAGTTACTGAGGCTGGCACCAATAACAGGAAGCAGTGAAACCAGTTACTGAAGCTGGCACCAATAACAGGAAGCAGTGAAACCAGTTACTGAAGCTGGCACCAAAAACAGGAAGCAGTGAAGCCAGTTACTGAGGCTGGCACCATTAACAGGAAACAGTGAAGACAGTTACTGAAGCTGGCACCAATAACAGGAAGCAGTGAAACCAGTTACTGAGGCTGGCACCAATAACAGGAAACAGTGAAGCCAGTTACTGAGGCTGGCACCAATAACAGGAAACAGTGAAGCCAGTTACTGGAGCTGACACCAATAACAGGAAGCAGTGAAGCCAGTTACTGAGGCTGGCACCAATAACAGGAAACAGTGAAGCCAGTTACTGAAGCTGGCACCAATAACAGTAAACAGTGAAGCCAGTTACTGAGGCTGGCACCAATAACAGGAAACAGTGAAACCAGTTACTGAGGCTGGCACCAATAACAGGAAACAGTGAAGCCAGTGACTGAAGCTGGCACCAATAAGAGGGATGCCTAGAAGGCCAGCCTCCCAGAGTCGGCTCTTCACTGCTGACGTTGAGACTGGTGTTTTGCGGCAATTGAGGACTTGTGAGGCGTCTGTTTCTCAAACTAGACAATCCAATGTACTTTTCCTCTTGCTCAGTTGTGCACCGGGGCCTCCCACTCCTCTTTCTATTCTGGTTAGAAAAAGTTTTCTCTGTTCTGTGAAGGGAGTAGTACACATCGTTGTATGAGATCTTCAGTATCCTAGCAATTTTTCGCATGGAATAGCCTTCATTTCTCAGAACAAGAATAGACTGATGAGTTTCAGAATAATTTTCTTTGTTTCTGGACATTTTGAGCCTGTAATCGAACCCACAAATGCTGTTTCCATTTCCAGCTACAATAGTCATTGACAACATTAACAATGTCTATGCTGTATTTCCGATCAATTTGATGTTATTTTAATGGACAAAAAAATGTAGCTTTTCTTTCAAAAACAAGGACATTTCTCAGTGACCCCAAACGTTTTGAGCAGTAGTGTATCAAGTGATGCCACACTCCGTTTCTTCAAACCAAGGTCAGTACCATTTGCAATGAAAACTAAGATAGAGGCTGAGTTAGATCGTTGCCAGGACAACAAAACCATGGAACCAGTGAAGTTCTCAGACTGATAGATAGATAGTGGTGTAAATCAGTTCCTAATAAATTAGGAATTAATTAGTTGATTAGTTTGATTAGTTAATTACTAGTTAACTAATTATTATTATTTAACTAATTATTGATTAGTTAATTACTCCAATTAGTTGTTGATCTATTCAAGACACTGCAGAATGATTCACATTTCTGGTATTATGGTTACAAAGTCTGTGGAGCTGTTAAGGGATTTTTAAAAAATCTATAATGACTAATTATGTATACATTTCAGTCAGGATGAATTAAAGGACTATTATGTTACTGTACATGTATGAATTTTCTCTCTTGCTCCCAGTATTGAATATAATGTAGTCAGGAGTTTAGAACAATGCCTTGGTACAAATGAATGAACTATCTCCAGATGGCAGGGACGGACTGTCTCCAGACTGTCTAGAATGCTTATCTACACTGACTGACCTTGGCTCTAGGCGAGGTGGGAAGGCTTGAGAGCTATAGGGCCTTTCTACCAGTGTCGAGAAGAGACGGAACATTTAGAAAACGCTGACGTCATTTTCAGTTTATAACCTGTGGTAAAATGTGTATGAACTCAGGACTCTCTTGAATTAAAGGCTGTTACTTGACTTTTAAGACCCGGGACTCTGTCCATTCTTATAAAATAAGGGTCTTACAAACCCTTATGCATTGACAGAGTGTTTCATTTTGATTGGGAATTAAAAGAGGAATTAAATTCCTTCAGCAGGAGCGCAATGCAATTCAACTTCTGGAGATGTTTCCGATTATGTTCATTAAAACGCAGGCCTATTTGGGAGCAGTATAACGGTGAGTGGACATTCTCTCCCTTTCTCTTGATATTGGATCTTCGTTCAGCTACTGTGAAAAGTTTGGATGTGTGTAAAATCCTCTCCATAGTCTGATGATGATGATGATGATGGCGCCTGTAAGTGTGATCAAGCCTATTTAAAACATGTTGTTGTTTCCTTTTGTTTAGAATTTGATTAGAATTATTATTTCACTTTTTATGCCTTATCATTAAGTCATTTAATCTTTGCTTATTGACAATGTTTGGCATGACCATGCTCAGTGATAATGCAATGTACAGTAGGCCTAGCCCCTATATCAGTGTGAAAGCTATTGAAGACGTACAATTACTTAGAACAACGTGAACTGCAAATGGGTTCAAGTTCACGTATTTAGCAAAGATACTGTAGCTATACATTTTGTTACTTTGTTTCCGTAAGCCATTGAACAAACTAGAACTGACTAACATTCTGACCTTAGTTCTTTTGTTATGTATTTGTTTTAGTATAGTCAGGGCGTGAGTTGGGTGGGTAGTCTATGTTCGTTTTTTCTATGTTGTGGTTTTGTGTTTGGCCTGGTATGGTTCTCAATCAGAGGCAGGTGTCGTTCGTTGTCTCTGATTGAGAATCATACTTAGATAGCCTTTTCCCACCCGTGTGGGGTGGGTGATTGTTTTCTGTCACGTGTCTGTCACCGTACAGAACTGTTTCGTTTCGTTTCTCCTTTGTTATTTTGTTTAGTGTTCTCTGTTTAATAAATGTAATGATGAACACGCCGCGCTTTGGTCCTCATCTCAGTCCAACGACGAGCGTTACATAACATTGGAATTGAGTTGATTCCAAGGCGTTGAAGCCTCGACACACCCACACCCTCTTATACGCTGCTGCTACTCTCTGTTTATCGTATATGCACAATGACTTTATCCATACCTACATCTACATGTACATATTACCACAACTAGCCCGACTAACCGGTGGCTGTACATAACCTCTCTACTGTATAGAGCCTCTCTACTGTATAGAGCCTCACTACTGTATATAGCCTCACTACTGTATATAGCCTCTCTACTGTATATAGCCTCTCTACTGTATATAGCCTCTCTACTGTATATAGCCTCTCTACTGTATATAGCCTCACTACTGTATAGAGCCTCACTACTGTATATAGCCTCTCTACTGTATATATCCTCTCTACTGTATATAGCCTCTCTACTGTATATAGTCCCTCTACTGTATATAGCCTCACTACTGTATATAGGCTCACTACTGTATATAGCCTCTCTACTGTATATAGCCTCTCTACTGTATATAGCCTCTCTACTGTATATAGCCTCTCTACTGTATGCAGCCTCACTACTGTATATAGTCTCACTACTGTATATAGCCTCTCTACTGTATATAGCCTCTCTACTGTATATAGCCTCTCTACTGTATGCAGCCTCACTACTGTATATAGTCTCACTACTGTATATAGCCTCTCTACTGTATATAGCCTCTCTACTGTATATAGCCTCTCTACTGTATATAACCTCTCTACTGTATGTAGCCTCACTACTGTATAGAGCCTCACTACTGTATATAGCCTCTCTACTGTATATAGCCTCTCTACTGTATATAGCCTCTCTACTGTATATAGCCTCTCTACTGTATAGAGCCTCTCTACTGTATATAGTCTCACTACTGTATATAGCCTCTCTACTGTATATAGCCTCTCTACTGTATATAGTCTCACTACTGTATATAGTCTCACTACTGTATATAGTCTCACTACTGTGTATATCCTCTCTACTGTATGCAGCCTCACTACTGTATATAGTCTCACTACTGTGTATATCCTCTCTACTCTATATAGCCTCTCTACTGTATGTAGCCTCTCTACTGTATAGAGCCTCTCTACTGTATATAGCCTCTCTACTGTATATAGCCTCACTACTGTATAGAGCCTCACTACTGTATATAGCCTCTCTACTGTATATATCATCTCTACTGTATATAGCCTCTCTACTGTATATAGTCCCTCTACTGTATATAGCCTCACTACTGTATATAGGCTCACTACTGTATATAGCCTCTCTACTGTATATAGCCTCTCTACTGTATATAGCCTCTCTACTGTATATAACCTCTCTACTGTATATAGCCTCTCTACTGTATATAACCTCTCTACTGTATGTAGTCTCACTACTGTTATTTTTCACTGTCTTTTTACTGTTGTTTTTATATCTTTACTTACCTATTGTTCACCTAATACCTTAATTTTACTTAAAAATTGCACTGTTGGTTAGAGGCTGTAAGTAAGCATTTCACTGTATTCTGCGCACGTGACAAATACACTTTGATTTGTAGTTGTGTATTCTTCAAAGTTGTTTATTAATTTCACCAACGTCAACACTTGCACCGATACATGTGATACAAAAAACAGCAAAAAAACAAAACAATTCTGATGCATCCTTGAACCTATATATCATTATCGCCCGCGCTTAGATTTACCATTGCGTCAGATTAGTTGAAATAGAGGCCTCTCTTTCTCTCTTTCTTTCATTCTCACTGCCAGCTGAGTCTTCCTGACCTGATGGTAGTTGGCCTTTCATCTCTGGCTGTGTGACATAAACAATCTATCTTTTACACCTCAGAGTCTTTCCACAGGTACACACACACACACACACACACACACACACACACACACACACACACACACACACACACACACACACACACACACACAACACACACACACACACACACACACACACACAAATGAACAAATGAAGGCACACCACCACACGCAGTGTTTGATATTAATTACGGCACGTCTGCTATTTTAATCACGCCATTATACCGTTAAATATGAACAAAATGAAAAATACTAACAAAAACAAAAACAGTATTTAGGCTGGATCATTATTTTTAATTAATTGCTTGCTACACAATCCCTGCCTCTCTCTCTCTTTCTGATCTATCTCCTCTCGCTTTCTGATCTATCTCCTCTCTCTTTCTGATCTATCTTCTCTTTCTTTCTGATCTATCTCCTCTCGCTTTCTGATCTATCTCCTCTCGCTTTCTGATCTATCTCCTCTCTCTTTCTGATCTATTTCCTCTCGCTTTCTGATCTATCTCCTCTGTCTTTCTGATCTATCTTCTCTGTCTTTCTGATCTATCTTCTCTGTCTTTCTAATCTATTTTCTCTCTTTCTCACTAATCTATCTTCTGTCTTTCTAATCTATCTTCTGTCTTTCTAATCTATTGTCTCTCTAATCTATCCCCTCTCTCTTTCTAATCTATCTTCTCTGTCTTTCTAAACTATTTTCTCTCTCTCTCTAATCTTTCGTCTCTCTCTCTCATCTATCTTCTCTCTCTTTCTCTCTCTTTCTCATGGATTTTTTTCTCTCCTCTCTCTTTTTAATCTATCTTCTGTATTTATGTTTCAAGTCATCATTAGCAGTCCATTCCAACAGTGTCACTCAGTGTGTTAGAGTATTGAGCCTGCTGGTTGGTTTATGTCTAAACCCAGCAGCATTTGAACAGCGTTACTGACTGTAGGTTAGGTCAGGCTTTGGCAGGCCAGTTGTGTTTTTTGCTGAGTGTAGGCAAGGTCAGGCATTGGCAGGTCAGTTGTGTTTTCTGCTGATTTGTTTGGCTTGGCCAGCCATAGATAAATGTTGACAGAATCCAAGCTGGTAAACGCAATACCTGCCATGTCCCAGGTTCAAAACATTAATCAGAGTAAAGAAAAAGATCAAGGCATGACACACTACATGAACACCAGTATGTGGACACCTGCTCGTCTAACATCTCATTCCAAAATCATGGGCATTAATATGGAGTTGGTCCCCCCTTTGCTGCCATAACAGCCTCCACTCTTCTGGGAAGGCTTTCCACTAGATTTTGGAACATTGCTGCTATAACAGCCTCCACTCTTCTGGGAAGGTTTTCCACTAGATGTTGGAACATTGCTGCTATAACAGCCTCCACTCTTCTGGGAAGGCTTTCTACTAGATGTTGGAACATTGCTGCTATAACAGCCTCCACTCTTCTGGGAAGGCTTTCTACTAGATGTTGGAACATTGCTGCTATAACAGCCTCCACTCTTCTGGGAAGTTTTTCCACTAGATGTTGGAACATTGCTGCTATAACAGCCTCCACTCTTCTGGGAAGGCTTTCCACTAGATGTTGGAACATTGCTGCTATAACAGCCTCCACTCTTCTGGGAAGGCTTTCTACTAGATGTTGGAACATTGCTGCTATAACAGCCTCCACTCTTCTGGGAAGTTTTTCCACTAGATGTTGGAACATTGCTGCTATAACAGCCTCCACTCTTCTGGGAAGGCTTTCCACTAGATGTTGGAACATTGCTGCTATAACAGCCTCCACTCTTCTGGGAAGGCTTTCTACTAGATGTTGGAACATTGCTGCTATAACAGCCTCCACTCTTCTGGGAAGGCTTTCTACTAGATGTTGGAACATTGCTGCTATAACAGCCTCCACTCTTCTGGGAAGTTTTTTCCACTAGATGTTGGAACATTGCTGCTATAACAGCCTCCACTCTTCTGGGAAGGCTTTCCACTAGATGTTGGAACATTGCTGCTATAACAGCCTCCACTCTTCTGGGAAGGCTTTCTACTAGATGTTGGAACATTGCTGCTATAACAGCCTCCACTCTTCTGGGAAGTTTTTCCACTAGATGTTGGAACATTGCTGCTATAACAGCCTCCACTCTTCTGGGAAGGCTTTCCACTAGATGTTGGAACATTGCTGCTATAACAGCCTCCACTCTTCTGGGAAGGCTTTCCACTAGATGTTGGAACATTGCTGCTGTAACAGCCTCCACTCTTCTGGGAAGGCTTTCCACTAGATGATGGAACATTGCTGCTATAACAGCCTCCACTCTTCTTGGAAGGATTTCCACTAGATGATGGAACATTGCTGTGGGGACTTGTTTCCATTCAGCCACAAGAGCATTAGTGAGGTCAGGCACTGATGTTGGGCGATTAGGCCTGGCTCGTAGTCTGCATTCCAATTCCAGATCCGTCCGTAGGACTGCCAGATGTTGAAGTGTGATTCATCACTCCAGAGAACACGTTTCCACTGCTCCAGAGTCCAATGTCAGCGAGCTTTACACCACTCCAGCCGATGTTTGGCGTTACGCACGGTGATCTTAGGCTTGTGTGTGACACTGCTGAAGTCACTGACTAACAGTTATTGTGCTGATGTTGCTTCCAGAGGCAGTTTGGAACTCAGTAGTGAGATGTGAAACCGAGGACAGAGGATTTTTACTCTCTTTGCGCTGCTGCACTCGAAGTTCCCGTTCTGTGAGCTTGTGTGGCCTACCACTTCGCGGCTGAGCCGTTGTTGCTCCTAGACGTTTCCACTTCACAATAACAGCACTTACAGTTGACCGGGGCAGCTCTAGCAGGGCAGAAATTACGAACTGACTTGTAGGAAAGGTGGCATCCTATGAAGGTGCCACTTTGAAAGTCACTTAGCTCTTCAGTAAGACCATTCAACTGCCAATGTTTGTCTATGGAGATTGCATGGCTGTGTGCTCGATTTTATACACCTGTCAACAACGGGTGTGGCTGAAATAACCAAATCCACTCATTTGAAGGGGCGTCCACATACGTTTCTATATATAGTGTAAGTGCCCTCATACAGACAATATAATCATTGCTTTTAAAACAAAAATGGGTGTGAAAAAGAGCTCCGGTATAACAACCAATCTTAAGTCCCGTGAGAGTGGGTTGTTGTGGGTTTGATTACCCATTTAGTCTTGTCTGAGTAAGAGCCCTTTCATTAGAGTATGTTACTCTATTGCACCACTGTGGTGGATTTGATGAAGGCTTTTGATCGTAGAGTAGAAATGTTTGGTTTCTGCTTCTGATGAAGTCCATTAATGATTGGTTAAGTATCAAACCCTGGTGAAACCCACAGCCTTGTGTTGGGCCTACAGAGATACAGCCTTAAACCATAGGTGACTCAATAAGGGCTTTCTTTCTAAAGGGGACAAGTATGTGTGTGTCACAGAGCTGTCTCAATAACTGGTCTGTCTCTGGTCCGTGTCGATCTCTATCTCTGGACTGTCTCCGGTCTGTCTCTGTCTCTGATCTGTCTCTGTCTCTGGTCTGTCTCTGGTCTGAATTTGGTCTGTGTCTATCTCTATCTCTGGTCTGTCTTTGGTCTGTCTCTATCTCTGGTCTGTCTCTGGTCTGTCTCTGTCTCTGGTCTGTCCGGTCTGAATTTGGTCTGTGTCTATCTCTATCTCTGTTCTGTCTTTGGTCTGTCTCTGGTCTGTCTCTATCTCTGGTCTGTCTCTGGTCTTTCTCTGGTCTGTCTTTGGTCTGTCTCTATCTCTGGTCTGTCTCTGTCTCTGGTCTTTCTATGGTCTGTCTCTGGTCTATCTCTGGTCTGTCTCTGGTCTGTCTCTGTCTCTCGTCTTTCTCTGGTCTGTCTCAAACTCTGTTTTTTCTCTGGTCTGTCTTTGGTCTGTCTCTGTCTCCATCTCTGGTCTGTCTCCATCTCTTGTCTGTCTCCATCTCTGGTCTGTCTCTGTCTCTGGTCTGTCTCTGTCTCTGGTCTGTCTCTGTCTCTGGTCTGTCTCTGTCTCTGTGTCCATCTCTGGTCTGTCTCTGTCTCTGGTCTGTCTCTGTCTCCATCTCTGGTCTGTCTCTGTCTCTGGTCTGTCTCTGTCTCCATCTCTGGTCTGTCTCTGTCTCCATCTCTGTTCTGCCTCTGTCTCCATCTCTGGTCTGTCTCTGTCTCTGGTCTGTCTCTGTCTCTGTCTCCATCTCTGGTCTGTCTCTGTCTCCATCTCTGGTCTGTCTCTGTCTCCATCTCTGGTCTGTCTCTGTGTCTGTCTCCATCTCTGGTCTGTCTCTGTCTCCATCTCTGGTCTGTCTCTGTCTCTATCTCTGGTCTGTCTCTGTCTCTGTCTCCATCTCTGGTCTGTCTCTGTCTCTGGTCTGTCTCTGTCTCTGTCTCCATCTCTGGTCTGTCTCTGTGTCTGTCTCCATCTCTGGTCTGTCTCTGTCTCCATCTCTGGTCTGTCTCTGTCTCTGGTCTGTCTCTGTCTCTGTCTCCATCTCTGGTCTGTCTCTGTCTCCATCTCTGGTCTGTCTCTGTCTCTATCTCTGGTCTGTCTCTGTCTCTGTCTCCATCTCTGGTCTGTCTCCATCTCTGGTCTGTCTCTGTCTCTGTCTCCATCTCTGGTCTGTCTCTGTCTCTGGTCTGTCTCTGTCTCTATCTCTGGTCTGTCTCCGTCTCTGGTCTGTCTCTGTCTCCATCTCTGGTCGGTCTCTGTCTCCATCTCTGGTCTGTCTCTGTCTCTGGTCTGTCTCTGTCTCTGTCTCCATCTCTGGTCTGTCTCTGTCTCCATCTCTGGTCTGTCTCTGTCTCTATCTCTGGTCTGTCTCTGTCTCTGTCTCCATCTCTGGTCTGTCTCCATCTCTGGTCTGTCTCTGTCTCTGTCTCCATCTCTGGTCTGTCTCTGTCTCTGGTCTGTCTCTGTCTCTATCTCTGGTCTGTCTCCGTCTCTGGTCTGTCTCTGTCTCCATCTCTGGTCGGTCTCTGTCTCCATCTCTGGTCTGTCTCTGTCTCTGGTCTGTCTCTGTCTCTGTCTCCATCTCTGGTCTGTCTCTGTCTCTGGTCTGTCTCTGTCTCCATCTCTGGTCTGTCTCTGTCTCTGTCTCCATCTCTGATCTGTCTCTGTCTCTGTCTATGGTCTGTCTCTGTCTCTGTCTCCATCTCTGGTCTGTCTCTGTCTCTATCTCTGGTCTGTCTCTGTCTCTGGTCTGTCTCTGTCTCTGTCTCCATCTCTGGTCTGTCTCTGTCTCTGGTCTGTCTCTGTCTCCATCTCTGGTCTGTCTCTGTCTCCATTTCTGGTCTGTCTCTGTCTCTATCTCTGGTCTGTCTCTGTCTCTGGTCTGTCTCTGTCTCTGTCTCCATCTCTGGTCTGTCTCTGTCTCTGGTCTGTCTCTGTCTCCATCTCTGGTCTGTCTCTGTCTCTGTCTCCATCTCTGGTCTGTCTCTGTCTCTGTCTCCATCTCTGGTATGTCTCTGTCTCTGTCTCCATCTCTGGTCTGTCTCCATCTCTGGTCTGTCTCTGTCTCTGTCTCCATCTCTGGTCTGTCTCCATCTCTGGTATGTCTCTGTCTCTGTCTCTGGCCATGTTAGAACAGTCCCGTGACTCCTGTCGTGTCTAAAGACAAACCGTCTGGCAGACAATGAGTGCACAACTGATAAATTGTCGCTTATAGATCTGTCAGTCTGCCGACGAAATGCAGATTGAAGGCGTCTGGCTTGTATTACTGAGCCAGCGAGAAAGATGAAGTAAGAAGCTAACATTAAACAAAGCCTACCTCATCAGGAGCAAAAAATAGGCTACTAAGTTTTCATAGTAACTTTACTTTACAGAGAGCAGGCTACTGGGACAGACAGTGATGTGGCACTCAGTGGTGAGGCTGACGCAAGCGACAATGCATTCAGGAGAAAGAAGAAGAAGAGGGAGGCAGACAGAGAAGGTTAGTACAGTGGTTCCCAAACTTGGGGTCCAGGGGCCCGTGAGAAAAATCTGTACTAGCCCTTATCGAACAATGGCCTTTCTTCCATATCGTCCAACATTAAAAATGTAACCAACACAACTTTCAAAACGTCAGACATTTTCAGTTTGTCGCTGATGCTACGTGACAGTGTGAATCATTTTCATTTGTCCCCCTTTCAGAAGGTATCACATTACAACTGTATAGCTAATGGGCTAGGTGTTTGCCGATGGCCTGAGGTGAATGAAGCAGCCGAGGGGTTAATGATGGGTTGCTCTCCAAATAGCATTTCAAGGAAAGGAGCTTCACCCTTACCAGAACCGTGCCAAACTCAAAACCCCTAGTTACAGCCTTGGGTGGGACACCAGAGGGTGGAGCAGAGAGATCACTCCTCTCTCATCTTCTCTGCTGAGGGTGGAGTGGGTGGGATGACCAGAGGGTGGAGCAGAGAGATCCCTTCCTCTCTCACCTTCTCTGCTGAGGGTGGAGTGGAGAGGGTGGGATGACCAGAGGGTGGAGCAGAGAGATCCCTTCCTCTCTCATCTTCTCTGCTGAGGGTGGAGTGGAGAGATCCTTCCTCTCTCTCATCTTCTCTGCTGAGGGTGGAGTGGAGAGTGTGGGATGACCAGGGTGGAGTGGAAGATCCCTTCTCTCTCTCATCTTCTCTGCTGAGGGTGGAGTGGAGAGGGTGGGACGACCAGAGGGTGGAGTGGAGAGATCCCTTCCTCTCTCACCTTCTCTGCTGAGGGTGGAGTGGAGAGGGTGGGACGACCAGAGGGTGGAGTGGAGAGATCCCTTCCTCTCTCATCTTCTCTGCTGAGGGTGGAGTGGAGAGGGTGGGATGACCAGAGGGTGGAGCAGAGAGATCATCTGCCCTGTAAGAGCCATTATTCACTGTGAAAATGTCCCTCGTACACTTAGAACCTAAAACAGAGAATGCTGTCATTAAAATTCCAAACATTCCACCAAATATACCACATGAA
>NW_027011244.1:0-25245 GCF_036934945.1 Oncorhynchus masou masou | reverse complement strand
TACATTTACATTTAAGTCATTTAGCAGACGCTCTTATCCAGAGCGACTTACAAATTGGTGAATTCACCTTCTGACATCCAGTGGAACAGCCACTTTACAATAGTGCATCTAAATCATTAAGGGGGGGTGGTGAGAAGGATTACTTATCCTATCCTAGGTATTCCTTGAAGAGGTGGGGTTTCAGGTGTCTCCGGAAGGTGGTGATTGACTCCGCTGTCCTGGCGTCGTGAGGGAGTTTGTTCCACCATTGGGGGGCCAGAGCAGCGAACAGTTTTGACTGGGCTGAGCGGGAACTGTACTTCCTCAATGGTAGGGAGGCGAGCAGGCCAGAGGTGGATGAACGCAGTGCCCTTGCTTGGGTGTAGGGCCTGATCAGAGCCTGGAGGTACTGCGGTGCCGTTCCCCTCACAGCTCCGTAGGCAAGCACCATGGTCTTGTAGCGGATGCGAGCTTCAACTGGAAGCCAGTGGAGAGAGCGGAGGAGCGGGGTGACGTGAGAGAACTTGGGAAGGTTGAACACCAGACGGGCTGCGGCGTTCTGGATGAGTTGTAGGGGTTTAATGGCACAGGCAGGGAGCCCAGCCAACAGCGAGTTGCAGTAATCCAGACGGGAGATGACAAGTGCCTGGATTAGGACCTGCGCCGCTTCCTGTGTGAGGCAGGGTCGTACTCTGCGGATGTTGTAGAGCATGAACCTACAGGAACGGGCCACCGCCATGATGTTGGTTGAGAACGACAGGGTGTTGTCCAGGATCACGCCAAGGTTCTTAGCGCTCTGGGAGGAGGACACAATGGAGTTGTCAACCGTGATGGCGAGATCATGGAGCGGGCAGTCCTTCCCCGGGAGGAAGAGCAGCTCCGTCTTGCCGAGGTTCAGCTTGAGGTGGTGATCCGTCATCCACACTGATATGTCTGCCAGACATGCAGAGATGCGGTTCGCCACCTGGTCATCAGAAGGGGGAAAGGAGAAGATTAATTGTGTGTCGTCTGCATAGCAATGATAGGAGAGACCATGTGAGGTTATGACAGAGCCAAGTGACTTGGTGTATAGCGAGAATAGGAGAGGGCCTAGAACAGAGCCCTGGGGGACACCAGTGGTGAGAGCGCGTGGCGAGGAGACAGATTCTCGCCACGCCACCTGGTAGGAGCGACCTGTCAGGTAGGACGCAATCCAAGCGTGGGCCGCGCCGGAGATGCCCAACTCGGAGAGGGTGGAGAGGAGGATCTGATGGTTCACAGTATCGAAGGCAGCCGATAGGTCTAGAAGGATGAGAGCAGAGGAGAGAGAGTTAGCTTTAGCAGTGCGGAGCGCCTCCGTGATACAGAAGAGCAGTCTCAGTTGAATGACTAGTCTTGAAACCTGACTGATTTGGATCAAGAAGGTCATTCTGAGAGAGATAAGCGGGAGAGCTGACAGGACGGCACGTTCAAGAGTTTTGGAGAGAAAAGAAAAGAAGGATACTGGTCTGTAGTTGTTGACATCGGAGGGATCGAGTGTAGGTTTCTTTTTCAGAAGGGTGCAACTCTCGCTCTCTTGAAGACGGAAGGCAGTAGCCAGCGGTCAGGGATGAGTTGATGAGTGAGGTGAGGAGTAGGGGAGAAGGTCCCCGGAAATGGTCTGGAGGAGAGAGGAGGGGATAGGGTCGAGCGGGCAGGTTGTTGGGCGGCCGGTCATTACAAGAAGCGAGATTTCATCTGGAGAGAGAGGGGAGAAAGAGGTCAGAGCACAGGGTAGGGCAGTGTGAGCAGAACCAGCGGTGTCGTTTGACTTAGCAAACGGAGGATCGGATGTCGTCGACCTTCTTTTTTCAAAATGGTTGACGAAGTCATCTGCAGAGAGGGAGGAGGGGGGGGAGGGGGGAGGAGGATTCAGGAGGGAGGAGAAGGTGGCAAAGAGCTTCCTAGGGTTAGAGGCAGATGCTTGGAATTTAGAGTGGTAGAAAGTGGCTTTAGCAGCAGAGACAGAGGAGGAAAATGTAGAGAGGAGGGAGTGAAAGGATGCCAGGTCCGCAGGAGGCGAGTTTTCCTCCATTTCCGCTCGGCTGCCCGGAGCTCTGTTCTGTGAGCTCGCAATGAGTCATCGAGCCACGGAGCGGGAGGGGAGGACCGAGCCGGCCTGGAGGATAGGGGACATAGAGAGTCAAAGGATGCAGAAAGGGAAGAGAGGAGGGTTGAGGAGGCAGAGTCAGGAGAAAGGTTGGAGAAGGTATGAGCAGAGGGAAGAGATGATAGGATGGAAGAGGAAAGAGTAGCGGGGGAGAGAGAGCGAAGGTTGGGACGGCGCGATACCATCCGAGTAGGGGCAGTGTGGGAAGTGTTGGATGAGAGCGAGAGGGAAAAGGATACAAGGTAGTGGTCGGAGACTTGGAGGGGAGTTGCAGTGAGGTTAGTGGAAGAACAGCATCTAGTAAAGATGAGGTCGAGCGTATTGCCTGCCTTGTGAGTAGGGGGAAGGTGAGAGGGTGAGGTCAAAAGAGGAGAGGAGTGGAAAGAAGGAGGCAGAGAGGAATGAGTCAAAGGTAGACGTGGGAGGTTAAAGTCGCCCAGGACTGTGAGAGGTGAGCCGTCCTCAGGAAAGGAGCTTATCAAGGCATCAAGCTCATTGATGAACTCTCCGAGGGAACCTGGAGGGCGATAAATGATAAGAATGTTAAGCTTGAAAGGGCTGGTAACTGTGACAGCATGGAATTCAAAGGAGGCGATAGATAGATGGGTAAGGGGAGAGAGAGAGAATGACCACTTAGGAGAGATGAGGATCCCGGTGCCACCACCCCGCTGACCAGAAGCTCTCGGGGTGTGCGAGAACACGTGGGCGGACGAAGAGAGAGCAGTAGGAGTAGCAGTGTTATCTGTGGTGATCCATGTTTCCGTCAGTGCCAGGAAGTCGAGGGACTGGAGGAGGCATAGGCTGAGATGAACTCTGCCTTGTTGGCCGCAGATCGGCAGTTCCAGAGGCTACCGGAGACCAGGAACTCCACGTGGGTCGTGCGCGCTGGGACCACCAGATTAGGGTGGCCGCGGCCACACGGTGTGGAGCGTTTGTATGGTCTGTGCAGAGAGGAGAGAACAGGGATAGATAGACACATAGTTAACAGGGTACAGAAGAGGCTACGCTAATGCAAAGGAGATTGGAATGACAAGTGGACTACACGTCTCGAATGTTCAGAAAGTTAAGCTTACGTAGCAAGAATCTTATTGACTAAAATGATTGAAATGATACAGTACTGCTGGAGTAGGCTAGCTGGTAGTGGCTATTGCGATGTTGACACTACACTAATCAAGTCGCTCTAGGCGAGTGTAATAGTTTCTACAGTGCTGCTATTCGGGGGCTAGCTGGCTAGCTAGCAAGGTTGATTGCGTTCCGTTACTTTAAAAGAACGACAATAGCTGGCTGGCTAACCTAGAAAATCGCTCTAGGCTACACAATTGTCTTAGATACAAAGACGGCTATGTAGCTAGCTAGCTACGATCAAACAAAACAAACCGTTGTACTGTAATAGTTACTACAGTGCTGTTATTCGGGGCTAGCTGGCTAGCTACGTTAGAAGAACGACAATAGCTGGCCAGCTAACCTAGAAAATCGCTCTAGACTACACAATTGTCTTAGATACAAAGACGGCTATGTAGCTGGCTAGCTACGATCAAACAAATCAAACCGTTGTACTGTAATGAAGTGAAATGAAAATGTGATACTACCTGTGGAGCGACGCGGAATGTTGACCGGGTAGTTAGAGTTCAATTCGGTAGAGGTTGGCTAGCTGTTGGCTAGCTAGCTAGCAGCATTTCCTACGTTAAGGACGCACAAATAGCTGGCTAGCTAACCTCGGTAAATTAAGATAATCACTCTAAGTCTACACACTCTAAACTGCACAATTATCTTGGATACGAAGACAACTATGTAGCTAGCTGACACTACGCTAATCGAGTCGTTCAGTTGAGTGTAATAGTTTCTACAGTGCTAGTGGACAGTGGATGTTAGCTAGCTGCTTAGCTAGCTGCTGGGCAGATACGTTAGGACGACGAAATACGATAATTATGCAATTGTCGTTGATACAAAGACGGCTATGTAGCTGGCTAAGAAGAAATTGCTAAGATTAGACAAATCAAACCGTTGTACTATAAACGAAATGTAATGAAAAGTTATACTACCTGCGGACCGGTGTAGATGCGACCGCCGCTCCAACTCGCTCCAACTCGCCCAATGTAGGGAATATGTGGCCATTAGGGGCACAAACATTGTTTCCATCTCCCTTCTCGGTGGTAGGGACCGTCATGGCTCTATTGTGAGCAGATGGTGCCAGGGTCATGCGGCCGTACCAATTATACCCCCCCACACCCCCAACACAAACACACACAAAGTTTCAGTCAAACACCAAACACAGTCTCAGTCAAAGAGACTGTAGATTCACATCGAGACTTATATATATATGATGCAATGCAAAGCAATAACAGTCAGGTATTCAAGAACACACATACATACACACACACACTCACACGAACACACACACACACACACACACACACACACACACACACACACACACACACACACACACACACACACACACACACAGACACACACACACACACACACACACACACACACACACTCACACACACACACCATCTCCTATTACAGAGACAAGACAACCTCCAGACTATTCCCAACAGAGGACTTTACTGACCTATCACAGATGGGAATGGTCTCAAACAGAATATAAACATGGAATGGAGGTATGATAAATACAATTACTGCAACAAACATCTAAAGGATATAATAGAAGACAATAGCAATAGGTAGTAACAATAACGGAGGACTGTATAAATACACTGCCACAATGAATGGTTGGCTATTACATAGTAACAGGCAATAACAGAGGACTGTATGAAATACACTGCCACAGTGAATGGTTGGTATTACATAGTAACAGGCAAATAACAGAGGACTGTATGAAATACACTGCCACAGTGAATGGTTGGCTATTACATAGTAACAGGCAATAACAGAGGACTGTATGAAATACACTGCCACAGGGAATGGTTGGCTATTACATAGTAACAGGCAATAACAGAGGACTGTATGAAATACACTGCCACAGGGAATGGTTGGCTATTACATAGTAACAGGCAATAACAGAGGACTGTATGAAGTGGATAACAGATAGATTATAGAAAATACTGGCTAATTATTACTGACGGAAATATAAGTAATAACACAATAGTAGCAATATGGAGAAACTAAGCAACACCAGCTATTAGCACACAATGCTACAATAATGCCAGCTATACTAGCGCACAATACTACAATAACACCAGCTATACTAGCGCACAATACTACAATAACACCAGCTATACTAGCACACCATGCTACAATAACACCAGCTATACTAGCACACAATGCTACAATAACACCAGCTATACTAGCACACAATGCTACAATAACACCAGCTATACTAGCACACAATGTTACAATAACACCAGCTATACTAGCACACAATACTACAATAACACCAGCTATACTAGCACACAATGCTACAATAACACCATCTATACTAGCACACAATACTACAATAACACCAGCTATACTAGCACACAATACTACAATAACACCAGCTATACTAGCACACAATACTACAATAACACCAGCTATACTAGCACACAATACTACAATAACACCAGCTATACTAGCACACAATGCTACAATAACACCATCTATACTAGCACACAATACTACAATAACACCAGCTATACTAGCACACAATACTACAATAACACCAGCTATACTAGCACACAATACTACAATAACACCAGCTATACTAGCACACAATACTACAATAACACCAGCTATACTAGCACACAATGCTACAATAACACCAGCTATACTAGCATACAATGCTACAATAGCACCACACACACACACACGCATGCACACACTCTCTCTCTCTCTGGGCTATAGGAACCATACAGGGTGATGTATTTATTGCTATTGCCAGGGTTGATGATAGTCTGCTGCTCTCCCATCCATAAACTCATCACCAGGATAGGAGGACACACACACACACATATACATGTGCATACACAACACACACAACACAACACACACACCATCCAGATGATGGAGGGTCCCACTCACCACTGCCATACAGACTACAGCTACAGTGCTGCTGATGCAGTTATTCTGTTGATGTATTAGTTCATCTCCTCCAGCTATCATGGCCCTTCAGAGAGATAGGGGTGTGTCGGGCAGGAGGGCCGTTGATTGGTGGTCGATAGAGTAGGTAAAGGACACATACATTTGAGTCAGTCTCCTTTAGTCAATTAAAAGAATGGCAGACTCGTAAACAACACATGCTGGGCCTCTTCCAGCGTTCATCTCTCTCTCGCTCTCTCTCTGCCTCTCTCTCTGCCTCTGTCTCTGCCTCTCTCTCGCTTTCTCTCTGCCTCTCTCTCTGGCTCTGGCTCTGTCTCTCTCTCGCTCTCTCTCTGCCTCTCTCTCGCTCTCTTCCTGACACTCTCTCTCTCCCTCACTCTTTTCTCCACTCTTTCTCTCTCTCTCTCTGTCTCTCTCTCTCCTTCTTCCTCTCTCTTTCCTCTGTCTCAGAGACAATGAATGTGGTAATGTGAGGCTAGTGTTTTGGGTCCCTCTGTTTCTGTCCTCCTCTTATCTGCTCTCTCCACATCCCTCCCTTTCTCTATTCATTTTTTCACACTCCATATCCTTCTCTCTCTATCCCACACCAGGGGTTCAGCCACAGCCAAACACCACACACTAATACCAGTGAGCTCTCAAAGCATTTAACACAATCCGTGTGTGTGTGTGGTTGTGTGTGTGTGTGTGTTAAGTTACTATCATTCAGCTCTCTGTGGCTAAGACTAACATAAACTGTAACACTCACTACTCAAACCATGTAATGTAACATTGAGTGTATGTATCTCTCTCTAGTATAGATCCAATCTGATCACTAAGGGTTCTAAAGGGTCGATGATGATGTCATGTTATTATTGTCTAAAGGGTTGATGATGATGTCATGTTATTATTGTCTAAAGTGTTGATGATGATGTCATGTTATTATTGTATAAAGGGTCGATGATGATGTCATTGTCAAATACTTCCGCCGAGGTTGGCTCTCCTGCCTGTTCAGGCGGTGCTCGGCGATCGTCGTCACCGTCCTATTAGCCACTACCGATCCCTTTTCGTGTATCTGTCGGTTTTGTCTGATTGGTTTCACCTGTGTGTTGTTTAGTTAATTAGTGTCTGTATATAATGTAGGTTGTCCCGCCCTTGTTTTGTGCGGGATTGTTTATTTGTCATCTATGTCTGTCGGTGTATCTTGTGTTCTTATTCTCCGGTTCGTCTTTTATCCTGTGTTGGATTATTCACCCTGTGTATTGGGTTGACCGTGTTTCTTGTTCACCGGAGAATAAAACTTTCATATCGCTATCTGCTCTCTGCGCCTGATTCCACCCACCTTGATTAGACGTGACAGTCATGTTATCATTGTCTAAAGGGTCGATGATGATGTCATGTTATTATTGTCTAAAGGGTCGATGATGATGTCATGTTATTATTGTCTAAAGGGTTGATGATGATGTCATGTTATTATTGTCTAAAGGGTCGATGATGATGTCATGTTATTATTGTCTAAAGGGTCGATGATGATGTCATGTTATTATTGTCTAAAGGGTCGATGATGATGTCATGTTATTATTGTCTAAAGGGTCGATGACGATGTCATGTTATTATTGTCTAAAGGGTCGATGATGATGTCATGTTATTATTGTCTAAAGGGTCGATGATGATGTCATGTTATTATTGTCTAAAGGGTCGATGATGATGTCATGTTATTATTGTCTAAAGGGTTGATGATGATGTCATGTTATTATTGTCTAAAGGTTTGATGATGATGCCATGTTATTATTGTCTAAAGGGTCGATGATGATGTCATGTTATTATTGTCTAAAGGGTCGATGATGATGTCATGTTATTATTGTCTAAAGGGTTGATGATGATGTCATGTTATTATTGTCTAAAGGGTTGATGATGATGTCATGTTATTATATGTACTTAACTCTATTCTCTAGTACTTCTCTACACGTATGAATCATGTCCACTTCCATCAGCATGACATGAGATCCCTCTGTCCTTGGCCTCACACACACACACACACACACACCCACACACACACACACATATACACACACATACACACACACACACACACACACACACACACAGAGAATTAGTCAGTCTGAGCTCTACATGTATTTTTAGGTAAAGGAAAGGAAACACGTACTTCCTGCTTCCTTCATATTGTGAGGCAGTACTATATATAATCTGTTAGGACAGGTTTTAGTGCTTCACTGTGTCATGTCCAGTGGATGAGTGAACACGCGCTCTGTGCTCGACTCAATTCCTGGGCGATTGTCTCCTTGTCCGAAGTGATCATGTCAGCGTGATCATTTCGTCAGTCTGGGGAGCTCAAAGGTGTTCTCTGAGCCATGGCCAGCTGTCTCTCTCTCTCTGTCTCTGTGTGTGTGTGTGTGTGTGTGTGTGTGTGTGTGTGTGTGTGTGTGTGTGTGTGTGTGTGTGTGTGTGTGTGTGTGTGTGTGTGTGTGTGTGTGTTTAAGTGTGTGTGTGTGTAAGTGTGTGTGTGTGTGTGTGTGTCTGTGTCTGTGTCTGTGTCTGTATGTGTGTGTGTATGCTGTACTCTGTCTCTGAACTCTGTACTCCGCCTCTACCTTACTGAGACCCTTTCTGTTGCTTTGGTTTTGTTTCTATAAAGACATTGACGTCCTTGTTAACTAACCCTCTCATTTCAATTCAAAGGGCTTTATTGACATGGGATATTTGCCAAAGCAAGTGAAATAAATAATAAACAAAAGTGAAATGAACAGTAAACATTATACTCACAACAGTTCCAAAAGAGTGAAGACATTTCAACAGTAATATTATTTATATATACAGTTTTGTAACGATGGACAAATAGTTATAGTACAAAAGGGAAAATAAATAAGCATAAATATGGGTTGTATTTACAATGGTGTTTGTTCTTCACTGGTTGCCCTTTTCTCGCGGGGCAACAGGTCACACATCTTCCTGCTGTGATGAGACACTGAGGTATTTCACCCAGTAGATATGAGAGTTTATTCAAAATTGATTTGTCTTCAAACTGTTTGTGGGTCTGTGTAATCTGAGGGAAATATGTGTCTCTAATGTGATCATTCATTTGGCAGGAGGTTAGGAAGTGCAGCTCAGTTTACACCTCATTTTGTGGGCAGTAAGCACATAGCCTGTCTTCTTTGAGAGCCAGGTCTTGCCTACAGCAGCATCTCTCAATAGCAAGGCTATGCACACTGAGTCTGTACATAGTCAAAGCTTTCCTTTCGGGCCAGTCACAGTGGCCAGGTATTCTGCCACTGTGTACATTCCGTTTAGGGCCAAATAGCATTCTAGATTGCTCAGTTTTTTTGTTAATTCCTTCCAGTGTGTCAAGTAATTACCTTTTCATTTTCTCATGATTTGGTTGGGTCTAATTGTGTTCCTCTCTCTCTCTCCCTACTGTTCTCTAAATTTTCCTCTCTCTCTCTCCTCTCGCCTTCTCCCTCCACCTCTCAACCTCTCTTTCTCTCTCACCCCTCCCTCCCTCCACTTCCATCTTCTCTCGCTCTCCCTTTCTCTCTCTCTCCCTCTCTCTCTCTCCCCTCACCCTCTCTCTCTCTCTCTCCTCTCTCTCCACCCCCCTCTCTCTCTCTCTCTCTCTCTCTCTCTCTCTCTCTCTCTCTCTCTCTCACTCTCTCCCACCCCCCTCTCTCTCTCTCTCTCTCTCTCTCTCTCTCCCTCTCTCTCTCTCTCTCTCTCTCTCTCTCTCTCTCTCTCTCTCTCTCTCTCTCTCCCCCTCTCTCTCTCTCCCCTCTCTCTCTCTCTCTCTCCCTCTGCCTCTCGCTCTCTCTCTCTCTCTCTCTCTCTCTCTCTCTCTCTCTCTCTCTCTCTCTCTCTCTCTAGCTCCAGAGGAGTTTGTGTCTCTGGCTGAGATGGAGGATGCCTTGTTGAGGAACCTGTTTAGAGGGTATCAGAAATGGGTCCGACCCGTTCTGCACGCTAACGACACCATCACAGTACGCTCGACTCAAGATCTCACAGCTGGTGGACGTGGTGAGAACTTACACGCCTTACTGTCCCCTGTGAGATGAATACTCTGAACAGTCACATTCCATCACCTCATCCTCACAAATTTAACCGAGAGAGAGAGGGAAGGAAGGAGGGATGGAGGTGGGGGAGAGAGTTTCATGGGGAAGAGAGAGAGAGGGAGGGAGGGATGGAAGTGGGGGAGAGAGATTCATGGGGAAGAGAGAGGGAAAGAGAGAGAGAGGGAGGGATGGAGGTGGGGGAGAGAGAGGGAAGAATGAGGAGGGGGAGAGGGAGAAGGAGCTGGGGAAGAAGGGGTGGAGGGGGTGGAGAGAGGAGATGATGATAGCCAGGGGCAGAAGACATTGGAGGGAATGTTCCTGTCCTATTGTCTTACCATGGTCCTGATCTGTCCTACTGTGTTACCATGGTCCTGATCTGTCCTACTGGTTACCATGGTCCTAATCTTTCCTACTGTCTTACCATGGTCCTGATCTGTCCTACTGTGTTACCATGGTCCTGATCTGTCCTACTGTCTTACATGGTCCTGAACTGTCCTATTGTCTTACCATGGTCCTGATCTGTCCTATTGTCTTACCATGATCCTGATCTGTCCTACTGTGTTACCATGGTCCTGATCTGTCCTATTGTCTTACCATGGTCCTGATCTGTCCTACTGTGTTACCATGGTCCTGATCTGTCCTATTGTCTTTACCACAACTTGATCTGTCCTATTGTCTTACCATGGTCCTGATCTGTCCTATTGTCTTACCATGGTCCTGATCTGTCCTACTGTCTTACCATGATCCTGATCTGTCCTACTGTTACGGTACATTTCAGCATCATGGACATTTCTGCCATCCTCCTATACCCTCTCTTTACTCCCATTTCTCTGTCTGGTGGAGTTGGTTAACCTAACCCATCTGGACAAGAGGAATACCTATGTGAGAATGCTGTTCATCGACTACAGCTCGGCATTTAACACCATAGTACCCTCCAAGCTCATCAAGCTCGAGACCCTGGGTCTCGACCCCCGCCCTGTGCAACTGGGTACTGGACTTCCTGACGGGCCACCCCAGGTGGTGGGGGTAGAAACAACATCTCCACCCCTGCTGATCCTCAACACTGGGGCCCCACAAGGGTGCACGTTCTGAGCCCTCTCCTGTACTCCCTGTTCACCCACGACTGCGCGGCAACGCACGCCTCCAACTCAATCATCAAGTTTGCGGACGACACAACAGTGGTAGGCTTGATTACCAACAACGACGAGACGGCCTACAGGGAGGAGGTGAGGGCCCTCGGAGTGTGGTGTCAGGACAATAACCTCACACTCAACGTCAACAAAACTAAGAAGATGATTGTGGACTTCAGGAAACAGCAGAGGGAACACCCCTATCCACATCGATGGAACAGTAGTGGAGATGGTAGTAAGTTTTAAGTTCCTCGGCATACACATCACAGACAAACTAAATTGGTCCACTCACACAGACAGCATCGTGAAGAAGGCACAGCAGCGCCTCTTCAACCTCAGGAGGCTGAAGAAATTCGGCTTGTCACCAAAAACACTCACAAACTTCTACAGATGCACAATCGAGAGCATCCTGGCGGGCTGTATCACCGCCTGGTACGGCAACTGCTCCGCCCACAACCGTAAGGCTCTCAGAGGGTAGTGAGGTCTGCACAACGCATCACCAGGGGCAAACTACCTGCCCTCCAGGACACCTACACCACCCGATGTTACAGGAAGGCCATAAAGATCATCAAGGACAACACCCACCCGAGCCACTGCCTGTTCACCCCGCTATCATCCAGAAGGCAGGCAGTACAGGTGCATCAAAGCTGGGACCGAGAGACTGAAAACAGCTTCTATCTCAAGGCCATCAGACTGTTGAACAGCAACCACTAACATTGAGTGGCTGCTGCCAACACACTGACTCAACTCCAGCCACTTCAATAATGGGAATTGATGGGAAAGGATGTAAAATATATCACTAGCCACTTTAAACAATGCTACCTAATATAATGTTTACATACCCTACATTATTCATGTCATATGTATACGTATATACTGTACTCTGTCATCTACTGCATCCTTATGTAATACATGTATCACTAGCCACTTTAACTATGCCACTTTGTTTACATACTCATCTCATATGTATATACTGTACTCGATACCATCTACTGTATCTTGCCTATGCTGCTCTGCACCATCACTCATTCATATCTTTATGTACATATTCTTTATCCCCTTACACTGTGTATAAGATATTAGTTTTTGGAATTGTTAGTTAGATTACTTGTTGGTTATTACTGCATTGTCGGAACTGGAAGCACAAGCATTTCGCTACACTCGCATTAACATCTGCTAACCATGTGTATGTGACAAATAAAATTTGATTTGATTTGGTTACTGAAGGTTTTGAGAAGAGGGGATGACAGGAGGAGGACAGGAAGAGAGGTCAGGGAAGGAGGAGGACAGGAAGAGAGGTAAGGGGAAGGAGGAGGGACAGGAAGAGAGGTTTGGGGGAAGGAGGAGGACAGGAAGAGAGGTCAGGGGAAGGAGGAGGACAGGAAGAGAGGTAAGGGGAAGGAGGAGGACAGGAAGAGAGGTCAGGGGGAGGGAGGAGGACAAGAAGAGAGGTAAGGGGAAGGAGGAGGACAGGAAGAGAGGTCAAGGGAAGGAGGAGGACAGGAAGAGAGGTCAAGGGGAAGGAGGGAGGACAGGAAGAGAGGTAAGGGGAAGGAGGAGGACAGGAAGAGAGGTAAGGGGAAGGAGGAGGACAGGAAGAGAGGTCAGGGGGAGGAGGAGGACAGGAAGAGAGGTAAGGGGAAGGAGGAGGACAGGAAGAGAGGTCAGGGGAGGAGGAGGACAGGAAGATAGGTCAGGGAAGGAGGAGGACAGGAAGAGAGGTCAGGGGGAAGGAGGAGGACAGGAAGAGAGGGTAAGGGGAAGGAGGAGGACAGGAAGAGAGGTAAGGGGAAGGAGGAGGACAGGAAGAGAGATCAAGGGAAGGAGGAGGACAGGAAGAGAGGTCAAGGGAAGGAGGAGGACAGGAAGAGAGGTAAGGGGAAGGAGGAGGACAGGAAGAGAGGTCAGGGAAGGAGGAGGACAGGAAGAGAGGTAAAGGGAAGGAGGAGGACAGGAAGAGAGGTAAAGGGAAGGAGGAGGACAGGAAGAGAGGTAAGGAGGAGGACAGGAAGAGAGGTAAAGGGGAAGGAGGAGGACAGAAAGAGAGGTAAAGGGACGAAGGAGGACAGGAAGAGAGGTAAAGGGATGGAGGAGGACAGGAAGAGAGGTAAAGGGACGGAGGAGGACAGGAAGAGAGGTAAAGGGATGGAGGAGGACAGGAAGAGAGGTAAAGGGAAGGAGGAGGACAGGAAGAGAGGTGAGGGAGGAGGAGGACAGGAAGAGAGGTAAGGAGGAGGACAGGAAGAGAGGTAAAGGGAAGGAGGAGGACAGGAAGAGGTAAAGGGAAAGAGGAGGACAGGGAAGAGAGGTACAGGGAGGGAGGAGGACAGGAGGAGAGGTAAGGAGGAGGACAGGAAGAGAGGTAAAGGGAAGGAGGAGGACAGGAAGAGAGGTAAAAAGAAGGAGGAGGACAGGAAGAGAGGTAAAGGGAAGGAGGAGGACAGGAAGAGAGGTACAGGGAGGGAGGAGGACAGGAAGAGAGGTAAGGAGGAGGACAGGAAGAGAGGTAAAGGGATGGAGGAGGACAGGAAGAGAGGTAAAGGGATGGAGGAGGACAGGAAGAGAGGTAAAGGGATGGAGGAGGACAGGAAGAGAGGTAAGGGGACGGAGGAGGACAGGAAGAGAGGTAAAGGGATGGAGGAGGACAGGAAGAGAGGTAAAGGGAAAGAGGAGGACAGGAAGAGAGGTACAGGGAGGGAGGAGGACAGGAAGAGAGGTAAGGAGGAGGACAGGAAGAGAGGTAAAGGGAAGGAGGAGGACAGGAAGAGAGTAAAAAGAAGGAGGAGGGGAAATGAGAGAAAGGTGGTTAATTTGACGGGTGCAAGGGAAGATACAGGGAGGAGAGGAGGAGAGAGAGGAGAAGAGTGGAGCGAGGGTCATCCTAAAAGGATGCTCTCTTGCTCTCTTCTCTCCCCGCTTTCCTCACTTCTCTCTCCCCTCTTTCCTCTCTCTCTCTAATGGGACCATTGGGCCGAGAGGAGCTAGATAGCATCGATTATTTACACTGACCTCCACAGACACACACACGCACAGACAGACACAAACACACACACACACACACACACAAGCACACACAAGCACGCGCGACCACTCTCTCTCTAAATTGTTCTCTGTCCCTGTCTCTAACTCTAACATCACAAACACACAACTGTGTGAACCACATTTGTTCCTAGTCCTTGTGAGGCAGTCACACACTCCTCTCTCACCCTCTTGCTCTCTTTCTCTCTCTCTCTCTCTGTCTCTAATGGGACCATTGGGCAGAGAGGAGCTAGCATCGATTATTTACACTGACCTCCACAGACACACACACAAAACGAGCACGCACGCACACACACACACACACACACACACACACACACACACACACACACACACACACACACACATGCACGCGCAACCACTCTCTCTCTCTAAATTGTTCTCTGTCCCTGTCTCTAACTCTAACATCACAAACACACAACTGTGTGAACCACATTTGTTCCTAGTCCTTGTGAGGCAGTCACACACTCCTCTCTCACATTCCTGTAATGACTACATACTGCCACCTTGTGGTCATTTAACCAAAATGCACCAATCTGCCTAAAACCCACCTTTGACCATTGATTCAGTCAGGTAGACATACATTCTGTCCCACTGTCTTTCTGGGTCACAGAGAGACCATGACATCTGTGCCATGGATTTTCACTCCAGTCTAATTTGACCGGCATCCTTCCAAACTTCTTCAACTTCTAATCATGTATTCTGTCTTTCATCTAAAACTTTGCTTTTAGTCATGCAGACATTGTTCATAATGCATATTCCTTCTCTTCTTTCTTGTTCTGACAGGATGAGAAGAATCAGCTGATGACTACTAATGTCTGGCTATGGCAGGTAAGGACTAATCAGCGGATGACTACTAATGTCTGGCTATGCCAGGTAAGGACCAATCAGCTGATGACTACTAATGTCTGGCTATGACAGGTGAGGACCAATCAGCAGATGACTACTAATGTCTGGCTATGGCAGATAAGGACCAATCAGCAGATGACTACTAATGTCTGGCTATGACAGGTAAGGACCAATCAGCTGATGACTACTAATGTCTGGCTGTGCCAGGTAAGGACCAATCAGCTGATGACTACTAATGTCTGGCTATGCCAGGTAAGGACCAATCAGCTGATGACTACTAATGTCTAGCTATGGCAGGTAAGGACCAATCAGCTGATGACTACTAATGTCTGGCTATGCCAGGTAAGGACCAATCAGCTGATGACTACTAATGTCTGGCTATGCCAGGTAAGGACCAATCAGCTGATGACTACTAATGTCTGGCTATGGCAGGTAAGGACCAATCAGCTGATGACTACTAATGTCTGGCTATGGCAGGTAAGGACTAATCAGCTGATGACTACTAATGTCTGGCAATGCCAGGTAAGGACCAATCAGCTGATGACTACTAATGTCTGGCTATGACAGGTGAGGACCAATCAGCAGATGACTACTAATGTCTGGCTATGGCAGGTAAGGACCAATCAGCTGATGACTACTAATGTCTGGCTATGCCAGGTAAGGACCAATCAGCTTCTTAGAGCATCACTTGTTTCTAGAAAACTTCAATATGGTGTTGTATTTATGTAGCAGTGTTATACCTTAGCAGTTCATGCCTGTATTGGTATTATTGTAATGGTATGTTATAATGTCATGTCATATTGTCATGTTATAATGTCATCTTATAATGTTATGTTGTAATGTCATGTTGTAATGTTATGTTGTAATGTTATGTTATAATGTCATGTTGTAATGTTATGTTGTAATGTTATGTTGTAAAAGTATGTTATATTGTCATGTTATAAAAGTATGCTATAATGTTATGTTATAATGTTATGTTATATTGTTATGTTATAATGTTATGTTATAATGTTATATTGTCATGTTATATTATCATGTTATATTGTTATGTTATAATGTTATGTTATATTGTTATGTTATAATGTTATGTTATATTGCCATGTTATATTGTTATGTTATGTTATAATGTTATGTTATAATGTTATTTTGTAATGTTATGTTGTAATGTTATGTTGTAAAAGTATGTTATATTGTTATGTTATAAAAGAATGCTATATTGTTACGTTATATTGTCATGTTATAATGTTATGTTATAATGTTATGTTATAATGTCATGTTATAAAAGTATGTTATAATGTTATGGTATATTGTTACGTTATATTGTCATGTTATAATGTTATGTTATAATGTTATGGTATATTGTTATGTTATAATGTTATGTTATATTGCCATGTTATATTGTTATGTTATGTTATAATGTTATGTTATAATGTTATTTTGTAATGTTATGTTATATTGTTATGTTATAATGTTATGTTATATTGCCATGTTATATTGTTATGTTATGTTATAATATTATATTATAATGTTATTTTGTAATGTTATGTTTGTAATGTTATGTTGTAAAAGTATGTTATATTGTTATGTTATAAAAGAATGCTATATTGTTACGTTATATTGTCATGTTATAATGTTATGTTATAATATTATGTTATAATGTCATGTTATAAAAGTATGTTATAATGTTATGGTATATTGTTATTGTTATATTGTCATGTTATAATGTTATGTTATAATGTTAACTAGTATATTGTTATATTATAATGTTATGGTATATTGTTATGTTATAATTTAATTGTATATTGTTATGTTATAATGCTATGGTATATTGTTCTGTTATAATGTAATGGTATATTGTTATGTTATAATTTAATTGTATATTGTTATGTTATAATGTTATTTTATATTTTTATAATGTTATTTTATATTGTTATTTTATAATGTAATGGTATATTGTTATGTTGTAATGTAATGGTATATTGTTATGTTATAATGTAATGCTATACAGCAGGGTAGCCTAGTGGTTAGTGCGTTGACTCGTAACCAAAGGTTGCAAGTTCACAAATCCCCGAGCTGACAAGGTACAAATCTGGCGTTCTGCCCCTGAACACTGTTCCTAGGCCGTCATTGAAAATAAGAATTTGTTCTTAACTGACTCACCTAGTTAAATAAAGGTAAAAAAATGTTATTATGTTATATTGTTATGTTATAATGTCATGTTATTTTATAATGTTACGTTGTAATGTAATGGTATATTGTTCTGTTATAATGTCATGGTATATTGTTCTGTTATAATGTCATGTTATGTTATATTGTTCTGTTATAATGTCATGTTATTTTATAATGTTACGTTGTAATGTAATGGTATATTGTTCTGTTATAATGTCATGGTATATTGTTATGTTATGTTATAATGTAATGTTACTTTATAATGCTACATTGTAATGTAATGTTCTATGTTCTGGTATAATGTAATGTTCTATGTTCTGGTATAATGTAATGTTCTATGTTCTGTAGGAGTGGGTGGATGTGAAGCTCCAGTGGAACCCTGATGAGTATGGAGGAATCACCTCTATCAGAGTTCCATCTGAAACAATATGGCTGCCAGACATCGTTCTCTATGAGAAGTGAGTCCGCACTACTTCCTGCTTCATATGGGCTCAGCTCTGTGTTTTCAGACTTTCTTTGATACTTTATTGTCCCTGAAAAATCAATGAATGCTTTCTTAGAACCTGCTTTACAGTTTAGATACTTGTAAGACAACTCTTCACTCTAATAAAAGTGTATTACATAGTACTTCTACTGACTTTTCTTCCTCCTCACTTCATTAATCTTAGCCGGATTAGCATGGAGGTCTATTATAATCATTAATGTTAGCAGGGTTAGCATGGAGGTCTATTATAATCATTAATGTTAGCTGGATTAGCATGGAGGTCTATTATAATCATTCATGTTAGCAGTGTTAGCATGGAGGTCTATTATAATCATGTATGTTAGCAGTGTTAGCATGGAGGTCTATTATAATAATTTATGTTAGCAGTGTTAGCATGGAGGTCTATTATAATCATTTATGTTAGCAGGGTTAGCATGAAGGTCTATTGTAATCATTCATGTTAGCAGGGTTAGCATGGAGGTATATTATAATAATTAATGTTAGCAGGGTTAGCATGGAGGTCTATTATAATAATTTATGTTAGCAGTGTTAGCATGGAGGTCTATTATAATCATTTATGTTAGCAGGGTTAGCATGGAGGTCTATTGTAATCATTCATGTTAGCAGGGTTAGCATGGAGGTCTATTATAATCATTAATGTTAGCAGGGTTAGCATGGAGGTCTATTATAATAATTTATGTTAGCAGTGTTAGCATGGAGGTCTATTATAATCATTTATGTTAGCAGGGTTAGCATGGAGGTCTATTGTAATGATTCATGTTAGCAGGGTTAGCATGGAGGTCTATTATAATCATTAATGTTAGCAGGGTTAGCATGGAGGTCTATTATAATCATTAATGTTAGCAGGGTTAGCATGGAGGTCTATTATAATCATTCATGTTAGCAGGGTTAGCATGGAGGTCTATTATAATCATTCATGTTAGCAGGGTTAGCATGGAGGTCTATTATAAGCATTCATGTTAGCAGGGTTAGCATGGAGGTCTATTATAATCATTCATGTTAGCAGGGTTAGCATGGAGGTCTATTATAATCATTCATGTTAGCAGGGTTAGCATGGAGGTCTATTATAATCATTCATGTTAGCAGGGTTAGCATGGAGGTCTATTATAATCATTCATGTTAGCAGGGTTAGCATGGAGGTCTATTATAATCATTCATGTTAGCAGGGTTAGCATGGAGGTCTATTATAATCATTCATGTTAGCAGGGTTAGCATGGAGGTCTATTATAATCATTCATGTTAGCAGGGTTAGCATGGAGGTCTATTATAATCATTCATGTTAGCAGGGTTAGCATGGAGGTCTATTATAATCATTCATGTTAGCAGGGTTAGCATGGAGGTCTATTATAATCATTCATGTTAGCAGGGTTAGCATGGAGGTCTATTATAATCATTCATGTTAGCAGGGTTAGCATGGAGGTCTATTATAATCATTCATGTTAGCAGGGTTAGCATGGAGGTCTATTATAATCATTCATGTTAGCAGGGTTAGCATGGAGGTCTATTATAATCATTCATGTTAGCAGGGTTAGCATGGAGGTCTATTATAATCATTCATGTTAGCAGGGTTAGCATGGAGGTCTATTATAATCTAGTATCGTTTTAGGACAACCAGCGCGACCACGCAGCATCCTGAAAAGTTCTGCTGGTTCTTTTCAACAGCCTCATCGTCTCTTGTTGTGTGTTTAAAATGTGTCTATCACAACTCTCCAACTAACTTCCCCTCCTTCCCTCCCTTCCTTCCTCCCTCCCTTCCCTCCCATCCCTATCCTCACCCCTCCCTCCCTATCCCCCTTACTCACTCACTCACTCACTCACTCACTCACTCCTCCCCCCCCCAGTGCTGACGGGCGTTTCGAGGGCTCTCTGATGACCAAAGCCATCGTGAGGTCAGATGGGACAATCAGGTGGACCCCTCCGGCCAGCTACAAGTCTTCATGCACCATGGACGTCACCTTCTTTCCCTTCGACAGGTGGGACTGACCGCTGGACACACACACACACAGAACGCTCACACGCACACAACATACACACATGAACACACACAGGCTCACGCACACATAAACACTAACATGGAAGCACATACACACAGACACACACACACACACACTAATCAACCAAACAATCCATCAGTCCTACCTGTCGGACGGGAAGAAGGTGACATCCATGATTATCTCTGTTTTACTATATCACTTTATCCATGATTATCTACCTGTTTTACCATATCACTTTATCCATGATTATCTCTGTTTTACTATATCACTTTATCCATGATTATCTCTGTTTTACCATATCACTTTATCCATGATTATCTCTGTTTTACTATATCACTTTATCCATGATTATCTCTGTTTTACTATATCACTTTATCCATGATTATCTCTGTTTTACCATATCACTTTATCCATGATTATCTCTGTTTTACCATATCACTTTATCCATGGTTATCTCTGTTTTACTATATCACTTTATTCATGATTATCTCTGTTTTACTATATCACTTTATCCATGATTATCTCTGTTTTACATATCACTTTATCCATGATTATCTCTGTTTTACTATATCACTTTATCCATGATTATCTCTGTTTTACCATATCACTTTATCCATGATTATCTCTGTTTTACTATATCACTTTATCCATGATTATCTCTGTTTTACTATATCACTTTATCCATGATTATCTCTGTTTTACTATATCACTTTATCCATGATTATCTCTGTTTTACCATATCACTTTATCACTATCATTTATAAGATTTGTTGTGTCACTTCTTCTCCTTTATCACTCACTCTCCCCTTCCCTTTGGTTGGCTGGTTGATTGGTTGATTGATTGGTTGATGATTGGTTGATTGGTCAATTGGTAGATTTGTCAATTGGTTGATTTGTTGATTGGTTGGCTGATTGGTTGATTGAGATGTGACTGGTATATTTTTTTGTTTTTTTTTTTTTGTTAAAAAACAAGATATATAATCTCTTTGTTACTTTACAATATAAATACTTTAATATAAAGTCAATTTAAAAAGACAGACAGAACTGCAGTCACCACAGACAGAAATGTTTTCCTCCCTTAACACAGACAGAACTGCAGTCACCACAGACAGAATGTTTTCCTCCCCACCACAGACAGAACTGCAGTCACCACAGACAGAATGTTTTCCCCTCCCCAACACAGACAGAACTGCAGTCACCACAGACAGAATGTTTTCCTCCCTCACCACAGACAGAATGTTTTCCCCTCCCAATACAGACAGAATGTTTTCCTCCCAATACAGACAGAATGTTTTCCTCCCCACCACAGACAGAATGGTTTCCCTCCCAATACAGACAGAATGTTTTCCCCCCCAGTACAGACAGAATGTTTTCCCTCCCACCACAGACAGAATGTTTTCCCCTCCCCACCACAGACAGAATGTTTTCCTCCCTACAGACAGAATGTTTTCCTCCCCACCACAGACAGAATGTTTTCCTCCCCAACACAGACAGAACTGCAGTCACTCCCCCCAACACAGACAGAATGGTTTCCCCTCCCAACACAGACAGAACTGCAGTCAACACAGACAGAATGTTTTCCTCCCAACACAGACAGAATGTTTTCCTCCCCAACACAGACAGAACTGCAGTCAACACAGACAGAATGTTTTCCTCCCAACACAGACAGAATGTTTTCCCCTCCCCACCACAGACAGAATGTTTTCCTCCCCAACACAGACAGAATGGTTTCCCCTCCCCACCACAGACAGAATGTTTTCCCTCCCCAACACAGACAGAATGTTTTCCCCTCCCCACCACAGACAGAATGTTTTCCTCCCCAACACAGACAGAATGTTTCCCCCCCTTCTTCTCCCACCACAGACAGAATGTTTTCCCTCCCCACCACAGACAGAATGTTTTCCCCTCCCCAACACAGACAGAATGGTTTCCCCTCCCCACCACAGACAGAATGTTTTCCCCTCCCCAACACAGACAGAATGTTTTCCCCTCCCCAACACAGACAGAATGTTTTCCCCTCCCCAACACAGACAGAATGGTTTCCCTCCCCAACACAGACAGAACTGCAGTCACCACAAGACAGAATGGTTTCCCCTCCCCTAACACAGACAGAATGGTTTCCCCTCCCCAACACAGACAGAATGGTTTTCCCCTCCCCAATACAGACAGAATGTTTTCCTCCCCAACACAGACAGAATGTTTTCCCCTCCCCACCACAGACAGAATGTTTTCCCTCCCCAACACAGACAGAATGTTTTCCCTCCCCAACACAGACAGAATGTTTTCCCCTCCCCACCACAGACAGAATGTTTTCCCTCCCCAACACAGACAGAATGTTTTCCCTCCCCAACACAGACAGAATGTTTTCCCTCCCCAACACAGACAGAATGTTTTCCCTCCCCACCACAGACAGAATGTTTTCCTCCCCACCACAGACAGAATGTTTTCCCTCCCCAACACAGACAGAATGTTTTCCCTCCCCAACACAGACAGAATGTTTTCCCTCCCCACCACAGACAGAATGTTTTCCCTCCCCAACACAGACAGAATGGTTTCCCTCCCCACCACAGACAGAATGTTTTCCCCTCCCCAACACAGACAGAATGGTTTCCCCTCCCCACCACAGACAGAATGTTTTCCCTCCCAACACAGACAGAATGGTTTCCCTCCCCACCACAGACAGAACTGCAGTCACCACAGACAGAATGGTTTCCCCTCCCCACCACAGACAGAATGTTTTCCCCTCCCCAACACAGACAGAATGTTTTCCCCTCCCCAACACAGACAGAATGTTTTCCCTCCCCACCACAGACAGAATGTTTTCCCTCCCCACCACAGACAGAATGTTTTCCTCCCCACCACAGACAGAATGTTTTCCCCTCCCAACACAGACAGAATGTTTTCCCTCCCCACCACAGACAGAATGTTTTCCCTCCCCACCACAGACAGAATGTTTTCCCCTCCCCAACACAGACAGAATGTTTTCCCTCCCACCACAGACAGAATGTTTTCCCTCCCCACCACAGACAGAATGTTTTCCCTCCCCACCACAGACAGAATGTTTTCCTCCCCAACACAGACAGAATGTTTTCCCTCCCCAACACAGACAGAATGTTTTCCCCTCCCCACCACAGACAGAATGTTTTCCCTCCCCAACACAGACAGAATGTTTTCCCCTCCCCACCACAGACAGAATGTTTTCCCTCCCCAACAGACAGAATGCCTCCCCACAGACAGAATGTTTTCCCTCCCCACCACAGACAGAATGTTTTCCCCTCCCCAATACAGACAGAATGTTTTCCCCTCCCACCACAGACAGAATGTTTTCCCTCCCAACACAGACAGAACTGCAGTCACCACAGACAGAATGTTTTCCCCTCCCCACCACAGACAGAATGTTTTCCCTCCCCACCACAGACAGAATGTTTTCCTCCCCAACACAGACAGAATGTTTTCCCTCCCCACCACAGACAGAATGTTTTCCCCTCCCCACCACAGACAGAATGTTTTCCCTCCCCAACACAGACAGAATGTTTTCCCTCCCCACCACAGACAGAATGTTTTCCCCTCCCCACCACAGACAGAATGTTTTCCCTCCCCACCACAGACAGAATGTTTTCCTCCCCAACACAGACAGAATGTTTTCCCTCCCCACCACAGACAGAATGTTTTCCCTCCCCAACACAGACAGAATGTTTTCCCTCCCCACCACAGACAGAATGTTTTCCCCTCCCCACCACAGACAGAATGTTTTCCCCTCCCCACCACAGACAGAATGGTTTCCCCTCCCCCAACACAGACAGAATGTTTTCCCTCCCCACCACAGACAGAATGTTTTCCCTCCCCACCACAGACAGAATGTTTTCCCTCCCCAACACAGACAGAATGTTTTCCCTCCCCACCACAGACAGAATGTTTTCCCTCCCCAACACAGACAGAATGTTTTCCCCTCCCCACCACAGACAGAATGTTTTCCTCCCCACCACAGACAGAATGTTTTCCCTCCCCACCACAGACAGAATGTTTTCCCTCCCCACCACAGACAGAATGTTTTCCCTCCCCACCACAGACAGAATGTTTTCCCCTCCCCACCACAGACAGAATGTTTTCCCTCCCCACCACAGACAGAACTGCAGTCACCACAGACAGAATGTTTTCCCCTCCCCAACACAGACAGAATGTTTTCCCTCCCCACCACAGACAGAATGTTTTCCCTCCCCAACACAGACAGAATGTTTTCCCTCCCCACCACAGACAGAATGTTTCTCCTCCCCACCACAGACAGAACTGTTTTCCGCTCCCCAACACAGACAGAATGTTTTCCCTCCCCAACACAGACAGAATGTTTTCCCCTCCCCACCACAGACAGAATGTTTTCCCTCCCCAACACAGACAGAATGTTTTCCTCCCCACCACAGACAGAATGTTTTCCCCTCCCCAACACAGACAGAATGTTTTCCCTCCCCACCACAGACAGAATGTTTTCCCCTCCCCACCACAGACAGAATGTTTTCCCTCCCCACCACAGACAGAATGTTTTCCCTCCCCACCACAGACAGAATGTTTTCCCTCCCCAACACAGACAGAATGTTTTCCCTCCCCACCACAGACAGAATGTTTTCCCCTCCCCACCACAGACAGAATGTTTTCCCTCCCCAACACAGACAGAATGTTTTCCTCCCCACCACAGACAGAACTGTTTCCCTCCCCACCACAGACAGAATGTTTTCCTCCCTACCACAGACAGAATGCCTCCCCACAGACAGAATGTTTTCCCTCCCCACCACAGACAGAATGTTTTCCCCTCCCCACCACAGACAGAATGTTTTCCCTCCCCAACACAGACAGAATGTTTTCCCCTCCCCAACACAGACAGAATGTTTTCCCTCCCCACCACAGACAGAATGTTTTCCCTCCCCACCACAGACAGAATGTTTTCCCCTCCCCAACACAGACAGAATGTTTTCCCCTCCCCACCACAGACAGAATGTTTTCCCTCCCCAACACAGACAGAATGTTTTCCCCTCCCCACCACAGACAGAATGTTTTCCCTCCCCAACACAGACAGAATGTTTTCCCCTCCCCACCACAGACAGAATGTTTTCCCCTCCCCACCACAGACAGAATGTTTTCCCTCCCCAACACAGACAGAACTGCAGTCACCACAGACAGAATGTTTTCCCTCCCCAACACAGACAGAATGTTTTCCTCCCCACCACAGACAGAATGTTTTCCCCTCCCCACCACAGACAGAATGTTTTCCCTCCCCAACACAGACAGAATGTTTCCCCTCCCCAACACAGACAGAATGTTTTCCCCTCCCCAACACAGACAGAATGTTTTCAGCAATACGTAACTGGAAACGAAGCTA